>NC_142105.1:22990000-23205000 GCF_056152115.1 Neolamprologus brichardi
GCTGGAAAAGGTGACTTGGGACAAAGGAGGTCTGGGCATCTCTGATTAGACTGCTGCCCCTGCGACCCAAACCCGGATAAAGCAGCAGAAAATTGGATGGATGGGTGAATGGAGTTACAAAAACACTCCCGACCCAGGACAAATATTTGAATTAGATTTGACTCTCTGCTCTTGTTGAAAGAGAAATTAGCTAGAAAATCAAAGGTGGTGCTAGACTGACTGCCCTGTCCACATAATTTTCCATGGCAGTCGGCGAGCCAATTAAGCCTTAATGCTGACAATTTCGAGGCTTTTATTTAATTATGTAATTTCCTCTAAAACAACTCCATTTTTATGTAAGGATGGAGTCATTATGTCACAAACACTAAAAGAAAAGAAGAAAAGAGAAGCAGATGGAAAAGGAAGGCATAATCAAATTTTGAAAAACTGAGCTGAAAAGGCGAGAGACTTTATGTTGAGTTTCCCTCTCATAGCGCGTGAACTCAGGGTGATCCAGATGCTCTACGCTCTGTTGTATGAGCTCATTCACCTCTGTCTTCAGAGGGCAAATGGAAACTCATATTCACCGCTCCCAGCCAAATGTAATAGCCACATCAGTCAGAGGAGAAACTCAGAGAGGCTTCACTCTTCACACTAATGGACTGTATAAACAATCAGTAATCACAGTCTGCCTTTTTTTTTTTTACGTGCAAAGTCATTTCCATGCAGAGAGAATGACCTAAACATCAGATACGCTGTCCAGTGTGCAAAACAGGATTGATGCTTCACTTCAGTTTTATTCACGTATATAAACAAACACACACACATCTAGATATATATAAAATTGTGTGTGTGTGTGTGTGTGTATGTATATATAAAGTTTTAGAGTAGCCTGGGATGGCTTCTCAGGTCCAAAGGAAAGTAGTTTCCTCAGGAAAAACTGCTGACAATGTCACTCTGACCTCTCTCACTGTCTCCCTACCTCTGTCTGGGTCTACCTCGCCCTTTTATTTTCCCGGACAGGAAGTCAGGTTTACGATGTCAAGCTGTTTCCTGAGGAGCCAGTACAGCTGTTAGTGGGGGAGGCCCTCACCCTAAACTGCACAGCGATGGTGGAGTTCAACGCAGGGGTGGACATCCAGTGGTCTTACCCAAGCAAACAGGTACTAGCAGTGCATCGCATGTTGTGTTAGTAAGAAGCAAACCTGAATTCACAATCACAGTTTGTTTCTCCTCACCAGACGAACGACTTGGTGCAAGTTACCACCCTCCGTGAATCTCTGTCTCAAGCCACGACGGCTTCTAGCGCCCTGACCATCCACAGTGTCAATGTCACAGACACCGGCCGATACACCTGCAATGTTACCAGCATGGACGGGACTTACACCCAACAAACTCAGGTCGTAGTTCATGGTAAGACTTTCTTTTTTTTTTGTCCATACATTAGTCTTCTTAAAGTTTGCATTAACCATCCAAATCTACAGTTATGCTGGCAAACATAGCAAATAATCCAGCTCTATATGCAGTTATGCAGTCTCCACAATAATCCCTGTAATGAAAAACTTGACCAAACATCTGCCTCCATCTCACCCTGTCCTCAGCATCCTCCTCTGTCACCAAATCAGTTGCCATTAGATTGTGTTTGATGCTACCTTCATGACAATTGTAGTTTATAGTTAAGTTATAGTTTTAAGTTATTAATGAAGTCACATATTTAATAGAGGTAAGAATCACCCCACGATACCATATTATGTTGGGATTAAATAATTTGCAGTGCCTCAATAATGCTATGCTTTTTAGTAATAAGTGTTATGTCTTCCATCGGATACCTCTGAGGAATCAAAAGTGAAGTGTTGATATTTACAATTATCTTTACTCACACTATGATATTATTGTGATTTTTAACTTTTTGCAACATGCCGAGTATTCCAATAACATATATTGCTTTCTGTTATAATATCTGTTTTATCCAATAAGCTGAAGTTATCTAGTTTCATCTATTATTTTTGCTGCAAAATGAGATTATATAACATGCCAACACCAGCACAAAAAAACTACCATAAATGTTGCCACTTAGCTGGCAATTACATGCAATCTACTTCTGATAATGCAGCGGTTAACTGTGGTAAATCATCTGTTTGTCTCTACACAGACAGAAACATTTACACATTTCACAGAAATTCACATTTAACTATTATATTTGCACTCTGCAACCTCCCAGGTCTGTAGGAGTATAACCAGAACACAGGCAGCTGGCAGCCAGCTCAGTCGAGTCCCCTCGAGTTTGGCTCTAAAGCTGCTTCAGGATTTCTGTGCATGAGATGAGCCGTCTTGCACTTGCATTTACCAGAGTAGTTGGATTTATTTAATAAAATAGCAACATTTAATTTCATAAAATATTGAATCGATATTTAATATCGATTTGGTATCGATTTTTTAAAAATCAAAACGAAACATATTACATTCATTAATTTTTCCTGCGACACATGGTCTTTATCACTGTAAAGCTTTATTTTCAAACATTTTGGTTTGTGATATCATGTGTGACGTGAAACAGACCAAAGTAAAAGGAACATAACTAAACACAGAAAACATGAAAGGCGAACTCTGACATCTAAAGGTGCACCAAAGGTGTCGTATGCTCTCTCTTTGATGTTTTTGAAAAGCTTCACGTTCAGATTTTTTCCAGAAGGAAAAGGGCTTTAAGGGCTCGCGTGAGTCTGTCCAGAGATCTGCTTGAGCAGTGTCTAACTCCAAAACCACGACACGTGCAACCCAGCGCACCATCCTTACTTCGTGGACAAGCTCTAGAAAAATACCTTAGAGTTTGGAATTGAGCAGTGTTTATGGATTAAAGGGTTTTTTCAGATGAGGCAAAATAATTAATGTGAATGCCTCTGATTCCAGAAGGACCATTTATCCACCTCGACTACAGAATTGGACCGATTGTGGAGATAACTGCTGGCCAGAAGTCATACAAATTACAAGTAAATGTCTCTGCCTTACCGGCACCCGAAACGCAATGGTAAGAGGAGTCTCATTAAATGTAATTGGAAATGTCCAAAAGCATAATTAGGCCTCGCAAATCTGAGATTTGTAGCTCAATTAAAGAGCAGGACATCTCAGTAGGAGCACATTTTGTGTATCTGTGTGTGCCACCAGGTATAAAGACGGAAAGCTAATAAATCAGCGCCCAGAATTCAAGATGAAAAGGATGAGGATGCACCCTAAACATGTTTTGGAGATTAAGGATGTTTGTCAGGAGGACTCCGGGCTGTACACGGTGGTCCTGAAAAACAGCGATGCTGGGCTAGAGAGGAAGCTCAACATAACGCTTGTCATCAACGGTATGTGTGTGTTGCTCTGTGAACCTCCAGTTAAAATCCCTCCAGATATTTTAGGAACAAAGCAGCAGTGTAAAGTTATAGAGATTCCCTGCCTTCCCAAGTGAGGAAAGTCGAATTTTTGTAGATTTAATTTGAAAATCTTACAAAAGAAAGGAACAAAAGAGTAAAAAAGTTGCATGAATCAATTATAAAGAGACCCCTATCTAGCATAAAAAAGTTATGACTTCCTGGAAGAATTGATTTATTAGCTCTCTTCTTCCCCCAGTTCCTCCTCAGATTCATGAAAAAGAGGTGGCAGATCCATCCAGCCCTTATCCCAGCGGCAGCAGCCAGACGCTGACGTGCACCGCCTACGGTGTCCCCATTCCCAACATCAGCTGGCAGTGGAGGGCCTGGGGCCCCTGTGTCCTCAACAGCACCCAAAGCAGAGTGTAAGAAAAACCTCAGCCCCAGACTCCTTCATATATAGCACTGGTAGTTTTGCAACTGTGTGTGTGTGTGAAGATAAGGTTTGATCAGACAAGACAGGAAAGGCGGGAAGAGCGGTGCATGAAGCGTTACGTGAGACCAAATAACAAGAAGAGGTCAGTGTGAAATTATCCACTGGCTCTGAGTGAACAAGAGAGGGAGGAGGTGATATAAAAGAGAGAGAAGGGGGCGGCGGGGCAGGTGGCTGTGGGTGAAAAGAGCTAATATATAGAGTTAGGTAGAGGGGAGGTAAGGAAGGAGGAAAGAGGAGACTAAAGGAAAGTGTCTGCTCGACGTCCAGCCAGCTTCCTCCCCCACACAGTAATAATGTGCCTGTCACTCTCCTGTGCTATGGTCCAGCTTTGTGCATAAGCAAAGACACACATACAGACACAACACACATGAAACGCACATAAATCTTCCAGGTGTGATTGAAGCTAACTAGAGTGCTACACAATACAAATACACTTAAAACATGTACATAAACACTGAAACACAACTCGCTCATTACCAGGCTTCTCTTGTCAAATAAAACCCATTTTATGAGTTCTCGGGGCAATCATACTCACTTGTTTCCTATTTCTCTAGCCCCAGTGTTTTGTGCGCTTCCACTGAATATCGCTCTAATATCCACCTGCCTCTACCGTCTTCCTCCCAGGCTTAATTTTGGAAAATTTTGCTGTTCTGACCTTTCCATGTCAGCATGCAACAGGAGTGCAGCTGCAAGGTGTCGATCCTGGTCTAAGAGGCAGTCTGAAACTCACAGCAGTGGCAGCTTTGGTTTACTTTTGGCTGAAAGTGCTCAGTTCGTGTTTTGTTTTAGCCACTGTGGATCTAATATGCATTTCATGGACAGTTAATTCTGCTTCTATTTTTTTTTTACATTTTCTTTGAATATTTTGAAATTCCTTGTCCATTGTGACGGTCTGAAATACAGCGAAGGACTTCCAGCTAAACCTGTCCTTCCTCACAGGCTCCTGTTAAGTGTAGCAGCACAGTGTGTTCCTGATGAAGTGTGCTTGATGAAAGAAAGTAATTTTACAATATCAGGCGTTTGCTTTTGTAATCTCAGTGGTGCTGGTCTTTTTCTTCAGAGCCTGAGAAATTACTTTCAGGAGAGTAATGTCTTGACTGATGTTATCTCTGTATGTGTGTGCGTGTTTGTTGCATATACAAATCTGCTCATAAAGCACATTGTGGAGCTCTGTCATTTATGTGGCAACAGAAAACAAGTGAACACAAAAAGCAGGCCCTCACACAGTGCTGCTAGAAATGCTAGAAATAATGAAGCCTCATCAACGTAGCTTAGCATCGAGACTAGAACTAGGAAAAGCAAATAATCCCCTGGCTCACAAGTAGGTGGTTTTATGGGGGCACATCACTTCTTAAACAGTATGGATTAGACAAAGGAGGTGTAATATCCTAATTATTGAGCCAGAGACGTGCCAATAAGAGGAGTTTGATAAGTAATTTAGGAGCAAGAGAAAAGGCTTACTGCAAATTATTCTGCCTGTGGTCCAAATGCTGCGTGCGATCTCTTTACTGTCAGTAAAAGGATATTGTGTTTTATAAATTAGTACATTTCTGCCTATCTACAGTCGTTTTGAATTGCTCCTCAGCTTTTTGTATACTGCTAGGATAAAGGGAAATAGGTGTACCTATTTATTGAAACATATGGTATCTAAGGCAAACACAGAGTTTGTACCTTTATTCTTCAACACAGGCTGAACTCTGTCAGGCAGCTTTCTTGACATTTCTTTAAGTAGTCTTCAATAAAGGTTCTCCATGCATCTTGAAGGACATTCAAAGCACTTGTTTGGATGTTGGCTGCCTTTTGTTTTGTTGTCTGTCAAAATAATGTTGAGGTCCATGCTCTGGGAGGGCTGATAGTGTTCCACAGGTGTGCTTTTCATGCTGAAAGATGAAGCTGCTGTCAATCAGACACTCTTCAGACGGCTCAAATGAAAATCTGATGGTATTTGATTTCTGTGTTTATAATCCCCAACATCACTGGCTGAAATATGTTAAGTACAAGGGCTGGGCAAGCATCTAATGTGCAAAGTACAATACTGTAAATTGGTATTTACAAGTTATTATTTTTTCGTATGCACATTTACCACCAGTAAATTATGTAGAGAGTAAAATGAAACTGACCCCTGTGGCCTTCTGCTAATGCAGAGTAGTGCAGATGGGAGAAAATACTAAATAAAAATTTCATTAGTTTTCCTGTGATGTTCGCACTGCGGATAGTCATAATTGATAGCGTACTTTGTCCATTAGCTGCTAGGACATTTAGGACATAATTGCATTGGCTCAGGGCTTCAAGCTGATGTGAAATGCTATACAGTCTGCGGGAAAAGACTTCTCATAAAACCTCAGGATATCGTTCAACGTGCTCCTTAATTCTCACCCACTGCCCACTCTGTGCTGCACATGTCAATGAGGCGAGATGTCATGAATGTGTCTCTGCTTCCCTCCAGGGCCCGACAAGACCGGAAGAGTCGGAGTGACAGGATCGCAGATTGTCAGAACTGGCAGGACATTAACTCGGAGAATGCGATGAATGAAATTGAGCCGATCGAGTCGTCTCTCGAAGTTGTGGATGGACGAGAGAAGGTTCGTCAGGCCTCATTGCGATTATTACTGGTTTTCTGTGGACAGACATGCTCTGCTTATAAATTGATCTCTGGGGAAAAAGATTACAGAATATAATTAGGGCCTAACCCATAAGAAGGCCTTTCTGTAAGTGGACCTATCTGTGACCTGTGATGTTTTTATGTAAGCGTCCCAAATTCTGAGCTCCATAACAAAATTTGTCAATCAAGAGCCATTTCCACAGTAGAAATATTTAGAACAGTCTTCCTCTGCAGACTTCCTGCAAGTTCTAGTTATAAACACATCCAGGCACACATGTACGCGTACCCACGCCTGCACATTTATAAACCACAGCCGTAAGAGGAAATTATACATACACACGCTCACGCTGCAAACGCCCTATTTTTTTCACTCACACCTGAGCGAGTTTGTGTGTCGTTGGTCTGTCAGCAGAAAACCTGATTTTTACACGACAGCAGATTGCACTTTCTTTTAAAATGTGCGTCTCCACGGCATGAATTAAAGTCTCGTCCTCCTTTCCTCGCCTCGCAGAGAGTGAGCAGACTTCTGATTCGCAATGCCAGCGTGTCCGTCATGTACAAGTGTTCTGCTAAAAACAAAGTGGGCAAAGATGAGCGGCTTATCTACTTCTATGTAACCAGTGAGTATGTGTGGTTAGATATCTCTCAAACACAATGCAAAACAGGAGCACTCACAGAGCGCAACTCCCGCCAAAGGCCAAGGGCTATACTAAAACTTTGATATTCTTTACTCATGTTAGCATTGGTAAGGTCATAATCTAGTGTGCTATATTATTCGTTTTGTGTCATTGTGAAGTCATATTATGTTGTATTGAAAAAAATACGGTTTTAAAGAGCTTAAACAAAGAATGATGACTATGTTGCTTCAAAGTTTGGAGAGGATTGAATGGAAACTAAAGCTTTTTACCTTATTTTTGTGACCCTGAGCTTTGACCTTGAAGTATTACATACTAAAATTGTGTATTTTATTATCTTTAGTATATGATTGGAGCATTTTTGGCTTCTATAAGGTATAAAAACTCAAGCTTTAAGACATATTCATCCAGTGTGTGATTCTGCAAAACTTTATGGCGTCATTGTGACATCATAGGGTGTCATATTGAAAAGACGAAAAGTGTGTTGTAAAGCTCTATCATATGATATATTACTTGACATGGTTTCTTTAAATGTTTTTCAAGATAAACTTTGACCTTGAGCACTAACAATGAAGGTCAAGGTCAAATGCTTAGCCAACCCAGGCGTTCATGTCCCCCGAGGCCTAGTGTATTGTTCTGAAGCTTAAAGACGATCCATAAAGAAGCCAAACAAACAAACTGCCTTTCCTCAGCTGGGAGAAAAAAATAGGAGCTTGGTTGGTTTTAAAGCCAAAGGTTGATCGATGATGATCCAAGTTTTGCTGCACTCTATTACAATAAAGCTGAGCAGAGTTTGTGGTGGAAAATTAGATTTGAAAAATTAATCACCTCCAAAAAAAAGGTGGAAAGATTTTCAAATTGATTTCCCGGGCACAAGAGCCAACGGGTCATTCTGTTCTTTCACAGGACTCAGTCAGCTCTGATCCCCTGCAGGAATAATAAAGCTACTCAATATATGATAAGCCTACACAGAATGCGCGCTGCAGTATGTAGTATGATCTGTGCTCAAATGTTTCAGTAATCCAATAAAAAAACAAAAAGCATGTCTGATTTCAATTTGGCACATCAAGGTTGCTGCGCCGCTTCCAGCAGCCCAGCTAAGCTTGGATTGCGCTCTGGAAGTCACGGTCTGACCACTTGCAGGTGCCCGTTTGCAGCGTGTGCTGGATCACATCCAGCGAGTCAAAATTACAACACTTCAACTCGAATTCCCCTTTGAGAACATGAGACGCAGGGGAGCAAATGGGGGTGGATGGTGAGCTGCAGTTTTGTTTGTGGGGACAAAAGAGCTCCACGATGGCACATGCCACAGTAGAACTCTCTGTCCAATTCTGGCCCAACTCTGGAGGAGGAGTACAGGGTACACTCCCCACAAAAAAGCCAGGGGGATGGGTTTCTGGCTGAACACATGACTTAATGTGCCATTTTTTGGCTTGGGCACTGCTCACTTTAAAAGTGATGATCTTCCATGTGAAAGTTGGTTTGGTTTGACGCAGCATTCTATGTTCCGGCTGAAATCGCTGGCATCCGTGCACTGGTGGCCAGAACAGGACATCAGGGCGCAACCAAAAAAAAAAGTAGAGCTCCTTTGTGATAGCAGCCCAACTCAAAAAACTCAAAGCAACTTGTGGGGTTGTTCTTTTAGAACTATTAGAAGTCTGTGGCCAACACCCTGTTGCCTCTTTACGCTTCCATGCCAAAGAAATAGTCCTTGTGAAAATAACTCACACTGAGGTTGGCCTGCCATTAAGGGCCTAATGGCAGTGTAACAAAGCCTAATGTTGCTGCAGAATTTCTTAATCCTGTGAGCAAGCACAAACAAAACTTCTCTTTCATTTTTGCTGGGATCCTCATAACAAGGCCGTCCTACATGCATTTGCTGGTTTATATTTTATATAAATGGCATTTTTTGAGGAGTATTTATTGATGTGTAATTCAAAGCCTTTCTGTGTAAGGGTAACATACCAGCCTGCCTGTTCTTCTCTCATCTTTAAAGCCATCCCTGAGGGCTTCAATGTAGATGTCCAGCAGTCTGAATATCCCCTGGAGCAGGAGAAAGTGTCTCTCCTTTGCAGTGCTGATAATTACACCTATGAGCAGCTCCACTGGTACCGTCTTGACCCTCGGGCCCTGCAGGACGAGGAGGGTAAGCCCCAGGAGCTGGACTGCAAGAGCGTGCACCTATATGCTGAGGCTCTCCGTGGTGAGCTCTCCTTCCAGGAGCCCTCCAACAGCTGGGTCTTGGACTTCACCATTAACTCCATACAGCTGCAGGATGAAGGGCATTACGTATGTGAGGCTCAGAGCAGACGCAGTGGGGAGAAACAGTGCCTGTTCAGATACATCTCTGTCAAAGGTGAGCAATAAGGGGGAATTAAAGCTCCAGACACAGAGATGCAAACACACACACCGCTGAATGCAGAAAGCAGAAAGCAGAGTCACTCTAACTCCAGCACACTAGGCTGCACCACTAATTATAGAGAAAAACTCAACCCTTGGCAGTGGCAACACACATGGGTTGCAGCGGAACTGGCGCTGAGATGCTAGAGGCTTAAAAATACCCACACTCAAAAGATCCCACGCAGCTCGATACCCACATCCACACATAATGGAGAAAATACTTGATGCCTGCACAGCATCAATATGTAGGGACATGAAAACAGAGCTGAGATGCAGCAGGGCTGAAAAGCACAAACAAATTCCTGCCTCGCTCGTGGTGTTTGCTGTGTAAGCTTGCGTCAGTGCCTGGAGGACATATGTACGCTTTAATGGGATCTTCTTCCTTTTGCCCTGATTTTCAAACCCACAAGAGTGCATCTTGCACATTTGCCCTCTGTGAGTTGATATAGTGTCGATATAGTGATATAATTTTGATTTCACCTTCTCCATTGCTGATCTGTCTCTGGCTTTTTTCTCTCCCTTCTCTCTCCCATCGCAGCCCTGGAGGCACCACGCTATAAGCGCAGCCTCACCAACCAAACAGTGAATGTGACCGAGTCTCTGACGATGGAGTGCGACGTGGAGGGCAGACCTCTGCCCCGATTCTTCTGGTTCAAAGACAACCAGCCTCTCCACCAAATGTCAGGTGCATGAATAAATCACAGCAGCTCATACACGTGTTTGTAGGACGGGGCTTTCGCATTCACACACGCACGCCGACAAGAAGTCAGAAAGCCTGCCCCTGTGAGGCTTTATTTGATGGGACTCGAATTATCCACTTTACATCTCAGTAGGCTTTGTTAATGTTTACACAGATACATCAAGTGTGATCAAATGTCAGTCCAGCTATTCAGGTAAACTTCTTGTATGTTTAATGTTGTGCTTTATTTTCTGTCTCTTCTGCCTCTGAATGATTGATAGGCGCAAAAATAGCTGAAATCTATAGCTATAATACTGTAGTGCAGTTTTCCAAGTGGAAACATAAGTAGCTCTTTTTGTGAGTGACAGCCTCGGATTGTTTTTTCTCAGTGTGTGCGATTGCTTTTGACATTACCCTCTCATGTTTTTGCAAGTACACGTGCCTGGTCAACAACACTCCTTTAGCTAATAACGTTGCCGTCACACATTCTCTCCAGCAAGCCTGCACTCTTGGAACAATATTTTTCCTCATGTAAATTGTGCCTCGGTGTAGGATTTCTTCTACACTTTCTTCCCGGTCAGCACCGTCAGTGCAAACACGATGCTCTGCAAGTTGCTGTGTGTGCACAACAAAGTGTTTTTCAGTGGTATTTAGTCATTTTTGGCACAACCGGCTGCAACTTTATCACGGCCCCCTTGTCGAGTCTGTGACATTGCCATCTCTCAAGATTACACCGTTGTCTTCTTGGAAAAATTCACCTAATGCGAGAGTTCAGACTTAAAAGATTAGTCAAATGCAGATCAAGCATTCCACTGTCATGGATAAATGGTCTTTGGGATTAGATTGCAGTGTTTTTGCTAAACATTGGACCACTTCAGAATGTTTTTGTCCTAGCTATCAATCCAGAAACCAAATAGAAAGGAAAGGTCTGGTTCTAGGATACCATTGCTTTCCTTTACAAGCGCACATCAATCCCACACACTCATACTGTGGAACAAGTGGGTCAAAATAGAACTTGTATCAGGAGTTCCTGTCATGATGTTTTTGCTGTAGAGCTCCTCACACATCCACACACACCCACACACATAAAACCCTCTCAGGCCGACACAGCTCATTAGCTTTTTAGTCTCTTCTTAATATCTGAAGGTGATGAGCCTGTCGGGTGGGTCAATGCAAGTCTGAATGACAGCTGATGCCCTGGGATCACTCAGAGGGGACTGTTTGGGGTGCACGGCGGGATGATGGAATAATAAATGAATGCGACAAATGGAGGTCCAGAGGTGTGACAAGAATTCAAAAAGGCGCTGTGGAAAATGGTGCTGAATTCACAATGCGAAAGGGTGAAGAAGTGGCACTAAAGTCACAGCACACAGCACAGGCTTCGAATATGGGTTTGAGTGCGTGTCACTAACAAGTCCCCCCCCCCAACTCCACCCCATCCCCCGGTGCCTCCTTCGCAGGGATCCAGCTGCAGGATTCAAACCGCACGCTGAGTATCCAGCGGGTCAGAGAGGAGGACGCCGGTCTTTACACCTGCACCGCCTGCAACCAGCGCGGTTGTGTCAACTCCTCAGCCGCCGTCAGCGTCATCGGTGAGACAGCCGCACGCACACACACTCACAGAGACACCTGAATCTATTCACCATACGCTCTCCCGGCTCTCTCCGTGTGCTTTTTCGAGTGCACTCAGGCCTGAAATCGCAGTTGTCCTTGAGCTCACATCTTCACCTCTCACACTCTCACCGTAACTCTAGTTTGTGTGCTTTTGTTATGTGCCGCTCTCAAATCATAGTCATCAGCCAGTGAAACACTGTGTTTTCTCATTCAGCTGGTGAATGAGTTTGCTGGAAGTGGTTTTATGGCCAATGGCTGAAAGTCAGCCCAGCACATTTATTTAACTCTAACGATTTTATTTAAGGAGTTTACTAGAAAGCTGTGGGCCAAATACTTTGTAATTTAGTGCCCCCTATAGTTGGTAAAAGAGCAGTCCATGTGACAGGGCTGAGTAGTTTTCAGCAGTGTGTGTGTGTTTTTAAACCCTTTGCATCTAACACTGACTTTCTTTCTTTCTTTCCGATAAGGGTCAAGTGACCGGGCCAACGTGGAGATTGTAATTCTCATCGGGACTGGAGTCATCGCTGTTTTCTTCTGGGCCTTGCTCATTCTCATCTTCTGCAATGTGAAGCGGGTCAGAGGGCGCCACTTATCACTGTGTCTGAGTTTGTGTCTGTGTGTGTTTCGAGAGGAGCCGACAGACTGTGACGGAGGCACTTTGACCCCTGTTTTGTCTATCTTTGAGCACAATCTGTTTGTTAGAGATAAGTCTGTCATTTACATCCAAAGACAGTTAGTGATATTTTCTAGGAGCGCATAGAGCGAATCGTTTGCTGCTGTTAGCAACAGCAGCAAACGTGGTCATAATGAGAATCCATTTGCTCTTTATTTGCACACTTGGTAGGGTGAGTCTCTCTTTTAATTAGAGATGGCTTTCCTTTTTTCCCTCTCTGTCTTGCTTGCAGCGTCTCAATGTTTTTGTCTCTCCACCTTTCGTCTGTCTCTAGCTCTGCTCCTCTATGCTACATTTTTCTCAAATACCTTTCTAATGATGTGTATTATGGTCAGACATCTCCAATTTAGTCTTGTCTGTCCAGAGCACATTGTTCCAGATGCAACCTTTCAAACCTAAACCTAACTTTTCAAACCTAAGCTGTGCTGCCATGTTGGTTTTTTTATATAGAGATGAGGGCTTTCTACTTAACTGTAACATTTAATCTCCTCACTGAGGCCTATAGAGTCTTTGGTGTAGCTCTTGGTTTTTTTTGCAGCCTCTCAGAGTATTCCACGATCTAACACTGGGGTGGATGTGCTAAGGTGCCCAATCCTGGGAAGATTGTCATTATGTTAACACACACCTGAATTCTTCAAACCAACAAACTTGTGCTTTTACAAGGTGCTCACCGATGTGCCGATGCACATAACTTGCTGATAATCAGTTACTCGAGTACATTTGATTTCAGCTGTGGTTCAGGTGGTAGACTGGGTCCTCAATCAATGGGTAGGTGGGTGGATTGATTGATCATCCAGTCTGTCGAAGTATCCTTGGGCAAAGTACTGAACCTTACACTCAAATGCATACATTTGAGTGTGAGTGTGTGTTTGAATGTTAGATAAAATTGCTTAGGCATGAAATTTAGTGCTTTATGAATGTGTGTGACTGGGTGAAAGGCATTATAGAAGTACCAGTCCATTTTATCATTAGCAGCACTTGTCTATCTCTTAATTCATGTGGAAGCAAAAAGGATGCACTTAGTTGTTCACTCTTTGCTTCTGCATTAGTGGTTCGATTTTTGTTAAATAAATAATGACGCAGTGTCACCTGTCAGGTGTAAATGTTCATCTCAGATTGTATTTGCCTAATGTTATGACCTGCTAAAGACCAAATTATTTTTTTTATGATGTCCTGTTATATAAAACCTTAAAATTGAAGAAGGCTGTACTTTGTACAGGACATATTTGACATATTTTATTTGGATCAGCACTTTTAATAGTAACAATTGAACAGAATACTTTAAGGTCTTCATCTTAGCTAGTTAGATTGCACTGCAACTTAACTGAAACCGTAGCATCACACTAACACTAACAAATGGCAGGTCATGACAGGAGGCTATAAAACATATGCAAACACAACATGAACATACCACATGTAACTACAGTAATAGGCAGTAAACAAAGGTGTTGCTCTCACGTTAATTGAGGCTCACTCAAGAATAGAAAAGAAGCTCAGTTAATGACATCAGCAGCACCCGTGTTTACCTTCTGTTTCAAGTCAACATGGCTGCTGTTGCATGTTGGGCTTTGAAGGCTGCCAAAAAACAAATAATAAAAAAAAACAAACAGGTGTCCTTTAACTAAATACACATCCAGAGACAAACACAGAGCACAAAAGCATTTACTTTTTAAAAGTGTGCTTTTAATGCTTTGTACACAGCACCACAAATGCACACGGCCTGTGCTTAAGCCACCAGACAAACATTCACTCCCTAAAAGTGCATTACTAATGTCACTTTGCATGCTAAGTAGCTACTAAGCTTATCAGCTGCAGCATTTAGTTAGTGATGAGGTCATGAAGACTCCTGCTAACAATGCCTCATCCTTCGGTGGTTTTCAGTGGCTGCTGTCAGTCAAGATGGGCCACTTTAGTTAATATTTCAATAAAAATAATTTTCTTTGCTTTCAGCAATAAAAAAAAAAAACACTAAATGTGCTTTAAAAGAGCATGCTGACATATTTCTAACTCTAATAAGAGCATGACTAAAGGTAATTTCACTCGTTTGCAGTATACCATCGAGGCCACACTTTTTTTTTGCTGTCTGACCTTTCCTTCTTTCTGTCCTCGTGTTATTTACGTTTCACATTTGCGCTGCGTGTCCAGCGCTTCCTTTCCAAGATTCCCTGTTATTCAGCCCACCTCTCGTCTCTCCTTGAACTTCAGGTTAACCCAGCAGACATAAAGACAGGTTATCTGTCAATCATTATGGACCCGGGGGAGGTGCCACTGGATGAGCAGTGCGAATACCTGCCCTACGACTCATCGCAGTGGGAGATCTCCAGAGACAGACTCCGGCTAGGTGGGTAACAAGGAATGGTGAGAAAAAAGGGATGGTTGCTAAAGTAGCATAGGAGCCTGAGGTATGTGTGAGGACATGAGCAGGAGTGGATGAGAGGCAAATAGATGGATGAAACTGAATTACTTTTCCATTTCCACAATCCATAATGGCATGATTCTGGATTGCTGCCAACTGGATAGAGCGCTGCCAGCAATAGTGCTAATGTTAAATATGTGCTCATTCCCAGAACAGCTTTTTAAAAATGCCCAGAAGAAAAGCATCTGTTCCACGACAGCAACTTATGGGACCATCTTGTCTAATGTCCCGTTGCTCCTCCTTGTCTCCATGGATGCCATCTGCAATTTTTTCCCATTGCAGATGGAACTGTTTATGTATTCCAGTGAGGCTAAAATCAAGCACGCATCAATCAATAAACATGAATATCTTGTTGATTTTCTGCTCTTTCTCTTGATACAGGAAAGGTTTTAGGGCACGGTGCCTTTGGAAAAGTAATTGAAGCATCAATCTACGGCATTAGCAAGAGCAAAGGTTTGGACACGGTGGCTGTCAAGATGCTGAAGGGTGAGATTTGGCTTTGTGTGTTTATGTTCTTGGAAGGTTACCCAAAGTGAAGCAAACGCTAAACAGATTTGATGCAGTCAGAGTAATCAAAGTTAGGAGAAATTGCAGTGCAGTGCAGCCCACGCAGTTCATGTTTGTACAAGATATGCACACGTCAAAATACACAATGTGATGTGTTTTATTTGTAACATTTCACTTTGTATTGCAGACGGAGCCACGGCCAGTGAACACAAAGCCTTGATGTCAGAGTTAAAGATACTGATTCACATTGGCAACCATCTGAATGTAGTAAACCTCCTGGGAGCCTGCACCAAACCAAATGGTGAGGCCAAAGAATTACATGGATTATGCTTGCAAAATCCTATTTTTAGAATGTAATAAGTGGTATTAGTAATATTAGTGCAAGTGTTTAGAAACCACATTGATTGAACTTCAAAGTAGCAGACCATATAAAGTGACAGAGTTCCAAATCTGCTTTGGCATTAACATCAGCACAAACATGGCCGAGGAGCACCTGTAGGTGTAATCTGGAGGTGGCCCAGTACTCGTGTCCATATAGTGTATTAAATACATTTGCACACAGTCACCTAACAAGATAAATGAACGTGGGATTGTTTTGGTAATGTTGTCACTGTTTCAGCCTTTGATCATCTATTTTCCTCTGTCAGTATTTTTGGGAAACCTTCATGTTCCGGCTCTGCTCTTTGTCCTGTTAAGTGTAAAAGTCCTTACATCATTTTGTCCATCCCCCTTTCCCTTATAGCCTGTAACCAAATGAGAGGTAAAACAGATGCCTTCATTTTTTCCCTTTCACCCATGCATGATTTTGACCTATAGAGAACATTTTTGAGTCACGGACATCTGAAAGTGTTTATCCTAAACAAAAAGCAGCCAGGCAGCTAATCTCAGGCGGGAAATGGTCCAGCTCAAGCTGCAGCGTCTCTATTTCAGATACGGTGCGAGAAAAGACAAAAAAAGAGCTTGTAGACGAGCAGTGAACATGTGCTGAAACATTTGAAACATCTCTGTTACCAGGCCCGCTGATGGTGATTGTGGAATACTGCAAGTATGGGAATCTCTCCAACTTCCTACGAGCCAAGCGAGAGTTCTTCCTCCCTTACAGGGTAACACAGCGCTGCAGAACTCAAGCAATTTATTCAAGCAATTTCACATTTGTTCTCTGATGGCAGCTCAAAGCTCAGAAAGACTATCTGTAATCATGTTTTCATTTTAACCTTTTAGTCTGTCTCATTTTTCTACCTATGCTTTGTCCCCTTTATGTAGTTTCTGTTCACAAACTCAGTTATCTACCATGTTCTGTAAGTCTTAAGCCCGATATTGATTTTTGAGATGATTCATTGAAACGCTTCCCCACTTAGGATCGCTCTCCAAAAACCCAGAGCCAGGTGAGGCGGATGATTGAAGCGGGTCAGATTGCCCAGAGGACTCGTCAACCACCCTCTCCATCCTCCTCCCCGCTCACCGCTCCTCAGAGTCCATCATCCAATACGTCCAGTCAGACTCCCGCTGTAGAGAAAAGTGAATCATTTTATGTGATTGAACTCCTCATCCCACACCACGCTGTTTTCTTTTCTCGCCGTGACTGCCCTCATCCTCTCCTTCTCTCTCTCTCCAGTGGAGGACTTGTGGAAAACTCCTCTGACAATAGAAGATTTGATTTGCTACAGTTTCCAGGTGGCTCGTGGGATGGAGTTCCTGGCTTCCAGAAAGGTTCATTCTCAGCATTACAGTGTGGACAATTAATGATTAAGCTGTGATGAATTGTCACCGGAGGTTAGCTTCAGAGGCAGCGGCTTGTAGTTTGGGGCATTTATGAGGGGTCCACAGTGGCTCAGGTGGTAGAGCAGGGTCGACCGCTAATGCTTGGCATCTCCGATCCCTTGGCTCAGAGTGTCATGTTCTGCCATGCTTCCTGTGACAGCTCCACTGGCATAGAGTATGCATCTGAATGGGTAATTGAGCGGTTAAGTGTTTTGTGCACTAAGGTGGAAGGACACTATATGAGTGCATTTCATTTACCATTTACCATCAACTTTTCAGTCCTTTGTGCCTAACAATGATCCCCAGTTTAAAACTAGCAGAAGAATATGGATGTTTTTGTATTGATGCCACAGTGCAATACACAAATTAAATTAGAAAGATTTTTAATAACGAAAAAAAAAAGGTTTAACATTGGCATTTTGAATTGATTGCAGTTATGATATTAGTGGTTTTCTCAGTCCAAGATACAACAACTCAGTCCAACTGTGATGAAAGCACAAATTACCATTTCAGAGTCAATAACAGAAAGAAAGAAAAGTTGTTTTTAACAGCTGATTTAATCTGGAAATCAAACTTAAGAAAAGAAACAGAAATAACACTGATTATTTTCCTGAGGTTTAAAATATGATGCCGGGGACACAAAATATGAAGACGTTAGGGGATGGTGTAACTGCCTGCTGAATCACTAATTACTCTTAAGGTTTTAACATCAACCAAAGAACAGGTTAAGGATTTGACAGAGGCATTGCTTACCAGAATTGGCAAGGGTTTATGTTACAAATATAGCCCCAGTGATAGCATAACAAAGGAAACTGGACCCAGAATGGAACCTTGAGATACACCACAAAAGAAGAGTAGTTACCATTGTGGGTGGCTGTAGCTCAGGTGGCAGAGCAGGTCAGCCACTAATCGGAAGGTCGGTGGTTCGATCCCAGGCTGCCTTAGGGACTAGAAAAGCGCTATACAAATGCAGGCCATTTACCAGTGCTGATGGAAAAAGACTTGAACCTGGGAAGTACTACCATAAATACCAATACATTATATACAAGAACAATAAAGTCACCAGCATCAGTACATTAAATGTCATTTAAAGGTACCATTATCCGTAGTTTTCTTTTGAGTTTAAAATATTGAAACCATTAAAAATACAGACAATGCAACCGGCATCAGAATAAAATGTAATCCTGTTCATTCCTACCTCAAAACTCGTCGATGAACTGAACTCAGGGTTCTAACGCACAGAATTTTGCATAAATATTTTTATGTATTTGAGATACTTACCTGTTGTCAGCAGATTGGATACAACCCTCCCATCTCCAGACAGCGCACAACGCTATAAGCTAACAGTATGCCAGCTAATGTTAGGCTGTTCAAAAAAAAAAATTGTCCTAAATATCACACGTTCCTTCCGACAAACACTTTGATTAAATTCTCACATCGTACAAGAGCTTACTCGCTAAGCGTCACTGTTCAGCAATGTTAGTTACACTAATGTAAATATCGACAGCTGGACTAAAGCCTAGACTCGCTACAGATTACTTGTCCTACAGTGGCCACCGTAGCTAAGCTTATGCACTTCATTTAGCTGCAATCTACTGACATCTAGTGGTGAGACTTTATACACCGTAACTAAGATTTGTTCTCTTTATGAGAGGAATTACTGGTGCGTGTTTAAAGTAGACAATCGTTGTGTACTAACTGCATAGACAACATGAAAAAGAAACTAAATTCCAGCTTAGAAATAGCACAGTTTGTAGAGGCGCTTGACGTGTTATGGTATTTTATATATTCTGTTACCTTGTATGATCACTATTTTATTATTATCACTATATTATTATAGTGCCTTTTATGTTCAAATTTATTTTAGATACCCGAAATACATGTGAGCAGGTTAAAAACAGTAGTGTATTATGATTAAAGAAGCGATCATTCAATCTGTTCTGCAGCAAATGCATTTGTTGCTCTGGTAATGTGGAGAAAATACACAGTAGCATAAACTGGGACTACTCAATTTAAATATTAAGAACTATTCCTAAGTACTTGTCATTTCTTATAGTGACTCTGCCACCTGACCTTGACACTGGAAGTGCATCAGGAGTGTTATCACAAAGTATCTATACTGTCTAACTAGCAAAATCTTTTGACTTAAGAGATAAGAGGTGAGCTTTTCTCAGAGCAGTTTTTATTGAAGTCCAAAGCTAAGAAGGAATATGATCACTTTGTACTGTCAGTATAAGCTAAAATGAAAGTACACTGAATGAGATAGGACTAAACTGATTTAAAATTATATGACTTTTTTTTTTTTTTAAATTCAGGAACATTAAAAAACATGAAATCAACTTAGAATTGAAGTTTTGTCTGCACATAAAATGACATTAAAAGCATTCAGGTACAAGTAAAGCAATAAAATTAAGATTGTGTTTTAATTTTGAGGAATACTCCTTGCAAACAGCAGAGATGTTTCAAGGCACTTCGATGCAAACTGAATTCTCACATTTTCCAGGCGTTAGAGAGGTGTGTTATTGGATTGTTTCGGTTTGACGGTGAGCTGATTTGATCCCCATGAACTCAAAACACTGTCAAAATGAGCTTTTAAAAATTGTGTTTTACCAAAACACTGATACGCATTGCTATGGTTCATTGCACTGTGACTGGATAAACGATTAAATCGGAAAAAAGGGAGCAGCTGCAACTTGTAATGAATGTGATACTTAGACTTACAACAGCAGACTGGCTGGATTTATTTGACTCCCCCAAACCACTCAAAGCTGTGTTTGCTTGCCAGGTTTGTGAATGGTGCTGGAAGAGATACAGTCCAGCCCCAGTTACGAACTGGCACACGCAGACACAAACACACTCCCTGGTTTTAAAAAATGGTCAAGTTGCTATTTACACTCTCCCAAATAACACTTACGCAGAGGAAACAAGGTGGACACAGCGCATGCAACCACTTAAAAAGCACGCACATACTCAAACACCTGTCTGCGGAGTTATGATGTACGCGTGGTCCTGTGTGTATCCACAGTGTATCCACAGAGACCTGGCTGCCCGTAACATCCTCCTATCAGAGAACAACATTGTGAAGATCTGTGATTTTGGGCTGGCCCGAGACATTTACAAAGACCCCGACTACGTCAGGAAAGGCAACGTAAGTCACCACTTTAGCTTCCTGGGAAAGATTACACTTTTTAATTGTTATTATTTCTTTTTATCCACCCACATAAAGATTACTTTTAATGGTGAGTCTCAGCTGTGTTTTATCTGCCTGTCATATCTGTTTTAATGTTCTCTCAGGCTCGCCTCCCTTTGAAGTGGATGGCCCCAGAGAGCATCTTTGACAAAGTGTACACCAGCCAGAGTGACGTGTGGTCCTTTGGAGTTCTCCTTTGGGAAATCTTTTCACTCGGTAAAAAGTCGGAATCATAACACATGCACACGCATCTTTTATGTCATCTGTGCAGAACTCAGTCTCTTGTGATTGACAATATCTATAAATGTCAGCCAGTGCCAAAAGCAATGAACTTTTACTAGCAGAACGAATCAGCATCCCTATTATACAAGTACTCAGTCATTTGTCTTCCTGTTCCTAATGTGGTGGTTGATGTTGGTCTTTTCTTAGGTGCATCTCCGTATCCCGGGGTACAGATTGATGAAGAGTTTTGCAAGCGATTGAAAGAGGGCGTCAGGATGAGAGCACCGGAGACTGCCTCTCCTGAAATGTAAGCATTTAGTTTCTCTCTTTCTTTCCGCATCTTCGAGAAAAAAAATGCTTCTGCTTTCAGGAAGAAAATATTGCTCTTAATGTCTTTAACTGGGTTAACCAGTTAGAAGAGTGACTTCCGTTTTAATGTCATTAAGTTGATTTGCACATCTAGGGAACAATATAGGATGGCATTTGTAGATGCATTTTAGAGGATGTTATTCTTGTTAAGACTCCGCTGCCCTCTGCTGGTAGATATGGCATCATGCTGGCCTGCTGGCAGGGCGAGCCAAAAGAGAGGCCCACCTTCCCCGCCTTGGTCCAGATCCTGGGAGACCTGCTGCAGGACAACAGTCTACCTGTAAGTTCTGCTGGAGAGATAATGTCTCCAACTTTCTTCTGTAGTTTTTCTTTTTTGGGGTCTTGATCTCGTTCTTATTTCCTTCAGGATGGGAAGGACTACATCCCCCTGAACCACTCACAGAACTCTGAAGACGATGGTTTCTCTCAAGTCTCTTCGCGCCCGCCATCTGAGGAAGAACTGAGACTCGCTTGCAACACTATGCCCACAAGGTACAAGAGCGCAATCCCCTTTTATCCATCAGACCCCATAAAACGATATGAATGATACTTTGATTTTAAAGATCACACATGAGTAGGACTTCTTATCATGAATCCCTTTTTTCTGAGGTGTTTGCTTGAGCAGATTGTTATGGTTGGGTTTATCAAACTCTCACTTTTTGTCATGAACATAATGCATCATAAATACGACATATATAAGGATTCCAATAGCTATGTAAAGATTCCAACTAATGTCCAAAAATGCTGGTAAACTGAAATTTGTTTCAATAATTAAAAATAGAAATGCAATACGCAGCTCAAGTTTGTTTGCGATCATTGCCTTTTCTCTGTCTTTCGGTCAGGTATTATAATTGTGTGCCCTTTGCTGGCTGTGTGTTCATGGGGCCGTCCAAAATATGCCAGCCCAGAGTGAAGACCTTTGAAGAGTTGCCTCTTGAGATGCATCCACAGAAACCTCCTCAAGTAAGCTTCTTATCCTCTTATCAGTTGTCGGAAAATGTGAACTGACTGGTGACATTTTCTGAAAGCTTTTTCAGACTTAGACATTATCACCTATGTTTATTACTAAAAGTGGTCGTTCTTGGTCGAGACAGATGTAGCACCTGCGTCAACCTGTGTCTCTTTTCTCTAGGACAACCAGACGGACAGCGGGATGGTTCTGGCCTCCGAAGAATTTGAGAGAATTGAGCACAACCACGGGGGTGTCGTCTTGAAAAGGTTAAATGATATGAAAGCAAAAATCGGAATATCTGTGAAAACCGGAATCGAAGCACTAGACGTACGCAGCCAGCTGATTAGTCACACCATCTGACATTTGGACCGCTACACACTCATTTCTCACCGTGAAACAGCACAATGACTGTCGAGTTAAAGAAAAGCGTTAGAAATGGATGCCTTTATGCTCCACATGTTTCAGAGTCAATACGAGAAAACATTTGCGCTCTTTTGCTCGGAAACTGCAGAACAGTCACCCACTGCTTTATGTGGAACGAAACTAGATTTGCAAAGGAAGTAAGCATCAGTGCAGTCTCGATCTATGCATGGGTAAGTGGGAGTAAACAACTGTCTGAGTCATTCAAACCTGGGTATTAGCAACATTTTGAGAGTTGCAATGTTGTAAAAAGCCAACATAAACTAAAAGTGAAAAAAGCATGCTTTTATGGAGAACTTACTCCTACAGCAAAGTGTAGGAGGAGCCTATGTGAGCAGATGCTCTGATCAAAAAGGAGTCAAAACTAAATAAACTATCCCATTCTTTAGAGGATATATTATTCATTCTTACACATAATATAGTACGTATAATAAATCAGTGTGTCAGTATCTTTGGTGCCTCTGAAAGTCTTTTGCTTAATAATGTCTTCAAGCAGCTGGGCTCCATCATTTTGCACAAATATTTCGTAAGTGTGCATGCTGGGGATTTGTGTATTCGGGACCGTCTTGCAATAATAAGCTCATGGTAATAAGCAGGGGAGTTCAGCAATGATTATCTAGGTTATAGAGAATTGTATCAATCAAAATTCACAGAAAGTTGAGTTGTTTAGCCTGAGTTGTGAGTCTGTAATTTTTTTCCTTCTTTCCTCAGTCGTATAAACAGTAGCAGCAGCACGGAGCCTCTGACAGCCTCCCACAGTTCCCCGGATCAAAGCCGTGCCACAGGCAGCTCCAGGCTCCGGCCCAACTTCTTCAGCCAGCTGTCAGGTCAGACCTTCTACAACAACGAGTACGGACACCTGTCCGAGGAGGGCTTCTGTGACTTCTACTCCTCACCAAACACCACCTCCCCGGCTTCTTCGAATGTGTAATTTTACCAAAGATGCATAAAAAAGGGGTTTAACACAGACAGCTGAGGTTGAGGATGGTTTGCAGTAACATCTCAGTATTGACATGTAACTAGTCTTTTTTTTATATTGAAGATCAGGTTTTAGATTCTCATGATTACTTTCTCCTCATCTCGAAATCCTTCCTCTCTCAGACTGTTGCCTCAACAAATGGACTGAGCTACATGCGCCTGAAGTTCCTCTAACCAGCCACTGCGTGGCAGCATTATGACAAAAACAAACCACAAGTATTTTCTAGTCACACATATATATATTTTTATCTTTTATATGCAGAGAATTCTTTCTTTATTTGTGCAAATTATGACTCATACATGAGGAAATAAAGAATTTTATCTCCTTCTGCTTGTTTTTTTCCCAATGATGAATATGAATTTAGAGTTGGATCTGTCGTAAAAGCTCAGTGGAGTAAAGTGTCAATTTGTGTTTTGGCCCACAGTGAGAAAGAGCCACAAGCTCTGTGATGATTTAGTCAGCGAAGTAAACAGATATTTGTGGCATCTGTGTCATTCAGTGGAGGTGGACACACTTAGACTCACAACATTGCTAACAAGTAATAAGTGACGGAAGTAAACAGAGGGATGGAGGGCGAATAAAAGGAGTGACTCACGGTAAGCACCTTTATCAGAGCTGGACGTAAGCACGATGATAGCTGTAACAGCTTAACGCCCTCTTACAAGCTCACATCACAAATGACAGCCTGCAGGGTGTTGTCCCAGGCTGCCAGCTGAGGGAAATGAGAACCGGCTTGGTGCAAAGTCCACTTTGTATACGCACACTCTCCTAGTTGTAAATGTCACAAAGGTGCCAATTTCAGCTTCTAAGAATAATTGTTACCATGTTGTTCAGGTAAAAAGTCGTAATCTGGCCTTCATAATTTGACTTTTTATTACAAATACATTTCTTGCAGTTTAAAGAAGCTAAAAGAAATAAAAAGACACCTAAAATTTTTAAAGCCAAAACTCGTTCACAGATCACTTTCTGAGGTTTTTTTGGAAACACGAATCATACCTTTATCGTAACCTCTGAGGACAGCGCAGGGATTACAGTAATTTAAGCGTTAAAGAGAAAAGGATGGTACTCAGAGTAGAAAAACAGGTTTTAAGGTGCTTTTAACTCAGCTTGTAATGACAACAGAATAAAAGGAAGCAGAGGCCCTGATGAACAGGTTTTTCCCTTTTAAAAACAAACCTTTATTGAAACCACACTAAAATTCATTTTTAGAGAAAAGAGAATAGAAAAAAAACAAACAAACACAGACATTCACTATATTTTTGCCATCACTGAGACGGAGTAGAAATAAAGTGGAAACTAGAGACTGTAAAGTAACAATGATAAATGCTGCATCGATACTGAAACAAGCAGGAGAAACTGAAAAGCTTTCAGTGGCACTAAGAGCTGGTGATGATCCTGTACGGTTTAACAGTAAGCCAAAAGGCACACAGGTGGAATACTGGAGATAAAAACGACAGACCACGCTGCATGACACAAAATGCTATTTGTACACACTACGCTTTAGATTTCACCCCGTCCTATGCACGTTTTATGAACCCTGACAATACTTCCTTCACACAAGGACCAAAAATCTAAATTGGTCTCCTAATTTACAACACATCTGGCTGAGATGATCCTGTTTTGATCCCATTTACTCCCTGAATTATATAATTTCCTATACCCATGATTTAAAAATGTTCCTTTGATTTAATATATGTGGATGTCTATTATTATTCTTTCGTGTCTTTCTAAAAATATCAGCTGTAACCTTTAAAAAAAAAAAAAAAAAAATACAGGATGAATCCCTGGCACACTCTGTAACAAAAGATATCATCTCCTCTCCTTTCCCCTCCTGACACTGAAGACGGAGGAAGCCGACATGTGATAGTCAGCATTCTCACGTCACTGGAGCAGAAGGAGCCCGAGAGGATCTTTAATAAAACAGACGCATCCCTGCAGCCTGGTAGTTAAATCAAGTGCCCGAGACTCTTATATGGACAAGGTGATACAATCTCCTGAAGGAGGTCGTTTCGGGCTGGATTTAGCTAACAGGCTAGCAACTTTGCACTTATAAATAAGATGTGAGGAGGGGTGGGAAGCGGTCATCATGACATTTTGCCAATCTGTATCTTCTTCCAGGCCTCAGAAGCAGTGAAAATACAGGAGTCGATGATCCCCGCGACTGTGAACGTCCCCCCGACGATGGCACAAATCTACAAAAAAAGAAAGAAAATGAAAAAAACAATCCTGTCAGGCTTCATATTTGAGCTTTGATGTCTTCTTCTTAAGTCTCAATATCAGCTGGGCCTAATCCTATTTATCAAAACAATGCTCTGCGCCAACGCCACGGAATTTATTGGAATCCAACAAAAAGCCCTGCTGTAGGCTGACTCACAATCTTGAGCCGTGACTCATGATCACATTAAAAACACAGTCATCTCCTACCCATGCCTTAAGTCATGATAAACCTAAACAACACACAAGACGAATAATGGCGTAGCTCATCAGGCAGGCTGCCAACTCAAGCCTGACCGCATTATCAGTCAACAGGAAACTTTCTGATGAGGTGCTACAGGCTACGCCAAAATTCCACCGATGACAAAGGGAGTTCAGCAAGTTAGGAAATGGTCATTAAGTTTCATACCAACAACACGAAAGCTTCATTCAGAAGATGGTTAGACTTTGGTTAGCACAAAAACTAGAAAAAGGAGGGAATGGCTAGCCAGGCTTTGATCAGAGATCAACCCAGCAGCTTTATTCTTAACCATGTTAGCAAACATTTGAACGGCTTATTTTCTATCTGTTACTGGGCAGTGAGGATGTTCAATCACAAAGCTGAGATATTTAGCTAAAATGCATGAATGCTAAACATAACTGAAGGGAAGTGCAGGACTTCTCTCCACGTATATGTTTTCTGTTTAGGATCAATGAACCATAAAGCTGTTGCTTTTTGTGATCTACAACAAAACTGGCTGAAATGTAGACCCAGACCATGGCAGTACCTCCACCGTGTTTTACAGAGGGCTGTCGACACTATTGTACCACTCCCCTGACCTAAAAATAATTTTCAGTCGATGTTCTGTGTAATTCGCCATACCTCAGCTTTTTCTCCTCATTTCCTTTCCTTAAGAACGGCTTCCTGACCGCTACCCTTACACTGATGTCAAATTTTAATTTAACTTTAGCGAACAGCAGATGAATCAACTGAAGGGCCAGATGTATCTCTCAGGTCACTTTCTTCAGAACATGCCTTTCAGAAGCCTGACACGTCTTCTGTTGTCATCTATTTCTACAGTTTTCTCATTTTTTTAAGTCTCCAGCTCTTTGGGAATCACTTTGTTGTTGCACAAATCCTATTTTATGCCCACCAAACTGTTATCTTTGGCATTTTTCATAGACTTAACTAAAGAAACTGGAATAAAGGAGCTTTTGTGATAAAAACAAAGTGCCTAAAGATACGATCTAAAATGTGTTATTTGCCGAGTTGTATGTTATGTGTAAACACAACACTAGTTCATTCACTGGGTCAGGTGCCTTTTCTATCCTTGAATGATTCATAGGTGGCATAACAAACAAACAGACAAGGTCACGTACACGACTGAAAATGAGTGAAAAAGCAGCCAAAGTCCAGAGAAAAACTGTGAAAGACTTTCAGAAAAGCTGGAAAATGATTACTTAAGCCCTTTAAAAACAATTCAAGAATATCTGGCTCATCAAAAGCAAAATATAATGAAATAAGGCGTGGTTCAAGACTTTTGCACAGGATAGTAAAAAGTTGATCTTTGGACTTGAACTTGAAAGACCTGTAATTCAAATAAAAGCGGCTTTGTGTTTACTCACTGTTGTGATGAAGCGGTAGAGGGGCTGTCTCCGCTCCGTGTACTTCACTGTGATCGGACTGAGATCGTACCTGAACCAGATCGCTGGGATAATTCTTCCCGTGTGGCTGTAAGCAACATATTCCTGTGTGTGGGGGAAAAAAAAAAAAGATTACAAGTGAGGAACTTAATCCCATTACGTTTATAAAATAAATCAGCACATATTCTCATCTACAGCAGTGGCAGTGGTGTTTGTGAGTCACTACAGAATCAGTTTCAGAATAAGTCACTCCACAGTCATAAATGATTCATTAAATATGAATCTCAGCTGAATATTATTCCAATGAAGCAATCTCGAGGAGGCTACAATGTAAACTGAATTATTGTTACGAGCTGACAAGGTTATCAGGCGGTGGATATAACTCCATTTCTCCAAAATCAGCGCTGCAGTAACTGCCCGACACAATAATGTTGACCACATTAAACACATTTAACACAACGCAGAAGAATGTCGCAGTCCAAGCTCGGATGCGGGCCTCAGCTGGACCACTATTTATGCTTTGGAAATTAGGTTTTGGAAATATTTTGCTCAGGCCCTTATTGTCCCTTCTTCACAGCTGACCTGCAGTGTTATTATTCCACACTCCACTCCCAGCTGTCTTCCTACACAGTTCTAGGAAGTGTTTTTTCTTTTTTTCCTTTATGGTTTGTTGACATCTTGAGAGTTTTTCCAGTCACTAGGATTGAGCTTTCACTTTCAGATGAGTGCAATGTTAACACGAGCTATACGTGCTCCGGCTGTATGCTGACATGGACGCGTTGCCTCTATGATGAGAAAAGGTCATCAGCTAATAAGTGCAGAGATGCGGTACCTTATTGGCTACTGTGTACTGATAAGAGAACCTCTGTCTGCCTGAGAGGTCTTCATACACTGTTGGTACAATCTTCAATATGTAGTCATGTGAAGCAAGAGCTGCAAGAGACATAACATTAATTAAATAAGACAAACAAAGCATCTTCAGTATTCAAGATGAATGCTGTCTTTGTAAAACAAGTTCCCATGTAGTTCTGTCCAGTGAGTGTCTTGTGACATTACATCATCCTGCGCTACATTGCCAAAGGTATTCACTCACCTACCAACCATTGAATTCAGGTGTTCCAATCACTCCCACAGTCATAGGTGTATAAAATCAATCACCTTTAATGTTCTACAAACATATTTTTAAAAATCGGTCGCTCAGTGAATTCAAGTGTGGTACCTTGATAGGATGTTGCCTTTGCAATAAGTCCAGTCGTGAAATTCCCTCACTACTAAATAGTCCAGAGTCGGCTGTTAGTGGTATTATAACAAAGCGGAAGTCATAAGCAATCAGCCATGAAGCGCCTTGTAAGGTCGCCAACTTTCTGCAGAGTCAATCGCTACAAACCCCCAAACTTCATGTGGACTTCAGATTAGCTCAACAGCAGTGTGTAGGGAGCTTCATAGAATGGGTTTGCATGGCAAAGAAACCACATGAAAGTCTTACATCACCAAGCTCAATGCAAAGCATTGGATGCAGTAATGTAAAGCACGTCACCACTGGACTCTAGAGCAGTGAAGACTTGTTTTCTGGAGTGACGACTCTGGCAATCTGATGGACGAGTCTGGGTTTGGTGGTTGCCAGGAGAACAGTACTTGTCTGACAGCACCGTGCCAAGCGTAAAGTCTGATGAAGAGGGGATTATGGCTCTGGGTTGTTTTTCAGTAGTTGGGCTCAGCCCCTTAAGTTCTATTAAGAACTAAGGGCCCCTTCCTGTTCCAATAAGACTGCGTACCAGTGTGCAAAACAAGGTCCATAAAGACATGGATGAGCAAGTTTGATGGCCTGCACAGAGTCCTGAACTCAATCTAACAGAACAGGATGAATTAAGAGCGGAGACTGTGCGCCAGGCCTTCTTGTCCAACATCCGTGTCTGACCTCACAAATGTGCTTCTGGTCAAAAACTCCCATAAACACACTTCTAAACTTCGTGGAAACTTCCCAGAAGATTTAAAGCTGTAAACGGTGGGGCAGCATATAAAACCCGATGGATTAAGAATATGATGACACTCAACCTCATATGTGTGTGAAGGCAGACAAGGGAATACTTCTGGCAATATGGTGTACGTAAGCACTGTCATAAGTTGGTCATAATTATTACATTTGCTGTCTAGATACATACGATTAGATGACATCTTGTCTGCCCCTCCTAAAGCATTAAAGGCTCCTTGGACTTTCTGTACCTGTGTGACAATGAAGAGAGAAAATTATTATTAATAATTATTGCAGATATTCTTCTCCACTTTCTCCATCTAAAAAAATAATAATAAAAAAAAATGTGTCCCACCTGGAGCTTTTCTCCAAAGGCAAGCTTGTGGATGGTGTGGGTCATGTCAGGGCTTTGAGGCTGTGCTGTGGCACTATGTGTCGACACGTGGAAGTTTCCCGGTACCTGAACACAAATAAACACATTGAGGTGGGTTTGTGCCTAACACCACAAGCACCTGCAAGACATTTAGTTAGCTAATGAGGGAGCCTGAATGCATTTGGTTGGAAACTAAATGTTCCTTGCCTCCCAACCGCGCGTGTTTTACATATTTCCAACTACTCCCCCAAGCACGAGTGTCAATTGTTCAACTGCAGGGTTAATCACTGTAAATGCAGTGGAAAGACTGACGCACAAGATGCAGACGTGAGACAAACACAGCTTCATGGAGCCTAGATTATACGGATAGGTGTAACTAAATCCAAGCGCACCCTCAATTTAGCATAACTCAATTTAGACCCAAGAGGTTGGTGGGGGCAATCTCCATTTTTAACTCGAGTCCAACTCAAATATACAAGCTGACATTCAATCCAAGCTTGCTTGTCAGTAAAATACAAATATCAGCCCGACCCAGTCCATCACAGTGTTACTGGGCACAGAATAGCAATTTCCTGGAGGGAAGCAGTAGTATAAGTGATTCACACAGCATGTATGGATTAGGCTTCTCGCACTCTCAGATGAGGTCTTACTTTGTTGATGCTGAACTCTCCCTCAAAGCGGCAACCATCACCCTGGTTGAGGGGAATCTTCATGGAGTTCTCTATGTGACCGACCTCGTGGCGTCCCATCTCATCTTGGATGTCCAAACCCACCACTGAAAGCAAAGAAACACAAACTCAGACGAGTGCCAAGACGATCGGCCAATAAATCGTTTCGTTAAACAACAGAAAGGAATCAACAAAAAAAAAACATTGACAGTTTTTGTGGGACTTATTTGTTTTAGTGATTACTTTAATCTCTAAGATATCCGGAAAACAATGACGAACTCAAGTGATTTTTTTTAACTCTACGACAAATATTTGCCTATTTTATTGATGAGTTTCAGCAAAAATCTGGGAGCATCACCACCTTCTGGTTAAATATGAGCAGCTGTTTGTTGTTGCTGTTTTATTCATTTTATTTTGAAAAACCAAACAAGCACTTTTTATTCAAAAAGAAAAAGAGAATATCTGATTATTACTGCACAAAGTGACCCACAGAGTAAACACACAATCAGACCATTTACGATACCCAATCACCCCCGTCTCCCCGTGTCGGTGTTTTTCCATCTAGACTTCACCCCTTTCTTTTAGGCTGCGGTGGCACACATTGGCAGTGGCCTATTTTCAGAGCCTGCCTGCATTTTATGTCACCCACGAGTGCACAGAGAGAGAGAGGGATGTCTGCTTGATCTGTGCTAAAAACTTCCACATGCCGTCTGTCTGACCTTTGACATTCAAGACGGGATTCTCCCCCCTCTCCAACTCTATCCAGATCTCAAAATACAGTGCATAAATATAAGTGACGTGTGTGTGTGTGTGTGTGTGTGTGTGTGTGTGTGTATGCGCCAGTGAAAGATGGTTGTTTCTCCTTTTTAAGACATTTCGGACTGGAAGCAGGTTGATAGAAAGTGGAGGTTAGTATAAGGTTATTTACACACGGATGTGCTTTTCCATGAAGTCACAAATCAAGGCGGGGCAACCGGTAAAGGTCACCGAAGAGAGATGATGTTTAACTCTGGAGCAGCAGAGCAGATAAACGCTAAAACCAGGGGATGGAAATGTCAGGTTTTCCATGATGAAAGAGCCTCTTCCTTGAAGTAAATTTGCAGCGGATGACAACCTCTTTGGAAAATTCACTTGTGTAGAATATTAACTCGTGAGGAGAGGAACATTTCTGCTCATTACGTGCAGCTGCACTGTGTGGTCAAACCGACGTGTTTGAGCTGGTATTTAAATGGGACCCAAACTTGAGGGGGAAGGGAAAGGGCTTCAATTTTGCAATTAAACAAAACGACCTATACATACAATCATCAAGAGCAGGGGGACGGCCTTTGTTTAGGAATGCCATGAGTGAGTGAGCTCGTCTGAACACATGGCCAGCAGCTGTGTGTCTGCGTGCCAAAGCCTCTATCGCACAAATCTGGACTTAATTTTCACACAAGCAAGTTATAAGCTTTTCCATTTTTGGATATCGCCCGAGCTGAATCGATGTGTGAGTTTTCTGCGCTGTCCCGAGACCTGCCGGTGTATTTGCGCAAGTGATTTGTCATTTGGCATAGTTTTAGAGGAGGGGCTGGGGGAAGGCATGAGGAGCACAAAAGTGACCTGGCACCCTTCAACCGCACGTTCCACAGACATCTGAGCGCAGGGTACGAGCCAGTAGAGGCGACTTAATGTGAAACACAGATCACAGCTGTGTGGCAGCACGAAATTCAACAGGAGATACATGGCAGAGGATGCTCTCGTCTTATCTACGAGCATGCCAGACCAAAACTGCCAATGCAGTATTGTGAAATGTTCTAAAGCATGCCTCATTTCTTTACATTTTGCTAGGAAAATGGAAAATAAATGCAGCAGGTTACTGAAACATATATGGAAATACAGTATTATATGGCAAAAACAGTTCTAATGAGGTGGGAAGTCAATATTTAGTAAGGCCCCCATTCATTTACACAGCCTGAACTCTCTTAGACAGATCGTCTAATTGTTCTCTTTTTTGGATGCTTCTACCTTTTGTTCTGGTCTCTGTCAAAATGATCCCACGCTGCTTCAAAAATGCTGACGTCCAGGCTCTGTGGTGGGCAATCCTTGACTGAAGCTGTTTCGTTGTGTTTTTTTCTATCCACCTACACCTTTACTGCACCGACAGTGTGTTTGGGATTACTGACATGCTGAAATATAAAGCTGTTGCCAGTCAACACTTTCCAGATGATACTGTATAGTAAATCAAAATCTTAGGAGACTTTTCTGCATTTATAATTCCATCAATTTTCACAATATCCTCAAAATAATTCAAATTTGGATTCATCACTCTATAAGACTCGTTGCCATTGATTTTCAGTCCAATTCTTGTGTAATTTGGTATACCTCAGGCTTTTCTCCCTCTTTCTTATCATTAATAATGGCTTCCTGAGAGCACACCCTTTCACCGAGCCCATTGAAGTTTCAGTGTAGAGTAAATGGATCAACTGAAGGTCCAGACGCATCCTGTGTCAGGTCTTTGATGCTGATTAACCGCTATTTTTAAAGTTAAAAATTTAAGTTTCTGTTATGCGTGGACACAAAATACCTGATTTGTCCCTTGAATTGTTAAGTTGTGCCTTTTCTATACTTGAATGATTCATAGGTCAGCGCTAAGTGGTTTTAAAAAAAAAAATCATATGAACTAATAAAGAACTGAGGGCTTGCTCAAGACATTTGCACATCACAATAGTTTTGAGAGTCTGTTTCTTTATCTAAGGGATAGTTTATCCTTTGCTAATATGACATGTTAAATGACAGGGCACACGGTAAGCATGAGTCAGATAAAGGGGAAAACAAACTGTTAAAAGAGGCCTTACAAAGTGCGGAAGAAAAAATACAGAAACAGAAGATGTAATGCAAAGAAATAGATATTTGTATATATGTATATACTCACAATCACAGTGTAAGTTTGGCAAACTGATGTTTAAACTCACTTCTATCTTCCCACCACTGTCTTTATCGGGATCATCCACATACAGTTCATTTACACTGCAATGGATGGAGAAAAGAAAAAAAAAAGGTTAGAGATGGTTAGAACAGAAAATCAACTTTTAATTTAAAGAAATGTGGTATTTTCATTAGAAAAAGACACTTTTCTCCCTTGACGTCATGCTATTGTGCGCCACTTTAATAGTAGGGGACTCATCTTCTGCCAAATTGCAAGGAGAGAGCATTTGTGTATCTCTGCCGGTGTAATTTCCTTTCTGTCACACCCTTACCAAGTCATCGCTTATTACACATTGCCAAGAGGCTGACGCATGCACAAAGACAATTTCCTGTCACAAATTTGACTCCATTCATTGGTTACAACACTGGCTGGGCAGAATACATCATAATGAGGGCATTGACATTCATAATTAAGTCCCTGTTTGTGCCTGCGTGGTAACCAGGGAACTGTGCGTTTCAGCCGGAGGATATTACAGACGAGCGGCAGTACCTACATTTCAGTGGCTATGAATCCCGTCAGCTCAGACAGGAAGAGGAAGAGTATGAAGACACAGCAGAGGATGGAAACTGTGGGCAAAGAGGAAGAAAGTCAGAATGAAGACACTGTTCAAACCTAGGTCACTGGTGATGTCTCATATATCACTTCTTTCACATGGAAGTTACACAAGCTTTACACAGAATGATGCAAGTCAAATGATCTGGACTGACTGGGTCTTAAGGAACGGCTGACGTATGCTATTGGTATTAATGAAATCACAGCAGCTAAAAAAATAAATCCCTAAATAGCAGTTTTACTGACAGTGTTAGCCCTGCCATTATGTTGTTTTTTCTTTCTTTTAAAGAACCTCCTACAGTAATTACACATTAAATACCAGCACAGCAGGCGGCCATTACAGCATTTCTTCTTTGAGAGAGGTGATCTCATGCTACGCCTTAGTAAGCCCTACAAACAACATTTTAGGCTTCCTTAAACTCACACACTGACAGTCACCCAGACCAAAAGTGGCTTCCACAAAGGAGGCTGAGCAGAAACCAAAGTAGAAAAAATTAACTTTAACTGTTCAGTGTCTTTGTGCCGACATAAAGCCTAAGCTTAAAAACACACTAGAGGAGAAGCAGCCAGGTCGTCCGCTTCCCTCCATGTGCCAAACTAATCAGCCGAAGAGTCAAATAAAAGAGTGGCCATGTGTTTACTAAGATAAATATGGAAGGAACTGATCTGTGTCTGCGCAACTGTGGTCTATCTGGTATGGTGAGAGCCTCGGTCAGAAAGCTCTCGCTCAGCAGGTGAGGCATGTTTACGTGGCAACTGTCTCCTAGGTTTGCACAGTCATGTGACCTTGTGGTTTAGCAGGGCGTCACAGGCGGACCTGCGGCTAGAGGAAGCTTTACATAAGGTAATATTTAACTAACAAACAAGGGAGTGTCACTGTGACACATAGATTACGAATTCAGGTTCATTAAAAAACTTGTACAGTAAGTTTTCCCTGCCTTCAAAGGATGCAATATAGGACGATGATTACTAAAGATGAGTGATTTTAAATAGTCTCACAATAGAAATACTGACACCCCGAAATGATTTACAAAGACATGACATGACTGTCTTCTATTTACGCTCCAGCTTATCCGGACAGCTCGGACATTCTTTGGACTGTGACACAAAGGAATCGGCTACAGTAACACCATGAATCAGTCACTGACATTTGAAACTAGCCCTATTTATGCAATCAGATGTGGCTTTTTTGTAACATCTTTGTTCTTTCTAAGGCTCATCTTTCCCCACCATAGCACAGGCAAATTTGATTTTTTTTTTTCACACCAGCCCAGGCAAAAAAAACCCCACACAAATACTAAGAGAGAAAAATCTGACAAACAAGAGACTGATACATTAAATCCAAAACATGAGCAGTTCCAGAAACCACAGTGGCCAAACAGAGCTTTTGTTTAGGGTAAACTGAGCCCTGCAGAATGTGCCCTGGGGCAACAAAAGCAGATGAGGGTCAAATATTTGGCCTTTTGTGAAAAGGCAGGCTCTGATTCTTTTTTGCCACCGTGGCCTGAATGTTATTCGGCCTGCTGTGGATGAAGCATTAACAGGTTTCTAATATCCCAATCTAACCAGTGACGTCATCCCTAGACAGCGGATGGAGACAGGAAGGGAGTTAACTGAGTGCAGGAAAAACTTATATCCATTTCCTCTTGGGTGGAAACGTTAGTGTATAACTTTAGTAACTTCTTTCTGCTGTCCATACAGAAAATTATTTTTCTCTGCCTTAAAAGGGTCCAATACTGAAACGGCACTTCAGTTTATCCACTGAGTTTTGTTGACAGTTTTCCTACTATGTGTCTTTGTCAGCTGACTAATGAATAAGACTGCTGCCAAAAATGTGTCATCAGAGCTCTTGTCTTCTATCAAGCAGTGAACAATCAATATAGCCCCTGATTACACAATGACTTATTGATGACAAGTAGGAAAACTCATGACCTGATAGGAAAAAACAGTCAGATTTCCACTGATGACTCCTGAGGTGCCAGTGACTATGAGACAGCATGATTATTAGCATTTTTGTCATACCAGATGTGCTAAAACAGGTACTGCTCCAAGCTGTTTGCTTTTTACATAAGGGCATACCTCTGTGCTGACAAAAGGGAAGTACTTGAATCACAATTACTTGTCATCTTTTTCCTAAACATCTGCCTCCCAGAGCAGGGACTGGCATCCGATTCTATTTACTTTTTATGTTCAAGCTGAAGAAGAAGGTTACAGACTGTGAAGCCCTGCTATGACTCAAATGTCATTTTGAGTTAAGAATGAGGCGGTTTAAAGAGATCAGAGTAATCAAAATAAAGTACTGTGCAACAGTCTCGAGTCACCGTTAATTTCTTTGTATTTTAACTCCAAGGAGCCAGACTTTATTGTAAGAGAACAATAGTTCCTCAGGCTTTCTGAAGGTCTTTCTAAGCTTTACACTGGACATTGGCTGCACATTTTTCACATATTTTCAGTCTACTTCTCGCACCCGACCGTTTGGAGAGAGGTACAACAGTGAGTGTCTCGTTAGAATTACTGCACCAACTCTCCATGCATAATATAAAGCAATGTGTGGTGGATTCAGAGCTTTGTACAGTACTCTATGTTAAAAAAAAATACAAAGTCCATTATGCCTCCAAAAACAAACTTTGGATTAAAGTGTGTGTGTTTTAACTAGCTGGTGTATTGTATGCCAGAGCTAGAATGTAATTAGCATAAAGATGGGCTAGCTATAGATGAAAGTTACTTTTTTATTTCTGGTTGATTCAGTCTGGTTGATTCATGACAAGCAAATGTTCCTGTTAATATACTTCAATTAACTATTGCTAGAAAAGTGAATCACTAAACAGGTGAACTCTACCATTTGTTCGCTTGCTAGCCAAGAGGATAAATGATGCTAGGTTAGCCCTGCTTACATAGCTTAGCTTAAAAGAATAGTTTTTAGCGGCGCTGATATTCAACAATTAGCATGTTTCTACATTTTTTTATTTAAAGTTGAGCAAGTTCTTTTTATTATAGTGAACAAAAATAGTATGTTGTAGTTCTACTTTGTTGCATACCTTTATTTCATTTGAGATGTCTATAATTGTGTGTCAACTATAATCAAAAAGTGCTGTGTTTATTTTGCAACACCTATTCTGAACTACTAAAATATTAATACTAAAGTTACTAAAAGCTACACTGAAATTAAACACTGACATTTATACTAAAGTGAACTGACTCTACTATGGAAATAAGCTGAAACGGCCGAAAACGCTTACGTTCCAGTCCTGCGCATGCGTGAAGCGCAAGATGATTCGGCCTGCCTCATTTCTGTCAGCCGTTTATTTACTTTCCGGCTCTTTGAAACGTTGCGGCAAAAGGTTGAGGAAAATTTTTTAAATGGACTGACAATGAGGTGGAGTTGTTGCTGCGAGTAACACAAAAGTACAAAGCAGCAAGAGCGAGTGAGAATTAAATAATTTGAAGAAAAGCTAATAGTTTTGCAATTTTCATTAGTTTTTATTTTTATTTAGTTTTGACTTCAGATTTTCAATTTTATATCAGTTTTAATTCGTTTTTACCATTTGTTTGCTAGTTTAGTTTAGTTTTTATTTTTATCTTCTGCTTATCCTTGGGTATGTTGCTATTCCAGCTACCATACCCTGCACCCTGGAAAGGTCGCCAGTCTGTCACAGGGCTAACACGCAGAGACAGACAACTCACATTCCCACCTATAGGGAACCTATGGGTTATTAAAAAATAAATAAATAAATAAATAAAAATTAGGGCAGATGAACAACCATTGATACCAGGCAACTATAAAAGATATATCTTGGCCCCAATGAGACTTAACTCTTGCAGCACCGGGTCTTCGTAATTTTGGTTCAAGTGAATTGCTAAACTTTTTGAAGGCAACTGACTCACACAGTTGTGTAGATATCCCAGGCTCAATAAACATATTCACCAACGCTTCCTCTCGCTTGTGATGTTCCTGCGAATTGACCAACCAGCAGCCATTGGGTCGCTGTTGGAAGCACTGGATTAATGTTTTTTGTGGAGTTCTCTTGGGATGCATTACACTGCCTTGCCTGGGACTAGCTTCTGTTTCTGGGGATGGGGGTTGGGCGTGCTCCCTTACCTTCTCAAGGTAAGCTAGGTTAGCCTTCTTGTGCGAGCTTTTCAAGTGCACTTTAAGGTTTGTGGGATTTTTTTCCCTTTAGAAATGCACCGCATAATTTGTCTCATTCTATTACAAGACACTTGCTTTTATCTAAAACACAATCATATTCAAAGTAATCTGAAATTGGACTGTAGCGATTTCTCCCGACTTTTGCTGACACGATTCTGCGTGGGACGGAGCAGCAACACAGACGACTCGACTAACGTACTTGCCACCTGCTTGCCACCTAATGAGACACAGCAAGAAAAAAAAACCTGGAAACTAGACTAACGTATGACACACACACATCAATGAAAACTAAACACATTTTCGCTATAAATTCAGTTAATTTTAGTTAGTTTTGTGAACACTCATTACAGTTTTAGTTAGTTTTCCTTTTTTTGCAAAGTCTTGTTTTTATTTTTATTTCCGTTAACAAAAATGTTTTTTCACTTCTAGTTTTCGTTATTTTGTTAGTTTTCGTTAACGATAATAACCTTGGTACAAACTGATATTAATCTTTAATAGGGCTGTGAAAATTGAGAGAAAACAAAACAACTGCTGTATAATGCCCTCCGCTATCTTTGTTTAATTGGTCACACGACTGCATCACATGACTAAAATGCATCATCATTTTAGAAAGTCTACGTTTTCACTGTCCACACTGCGACGCAAACGCACCGTCTTCAAATGTATTCGTTTTCGAGAGCGTTTTCAAAACGCCGTCTCAGTGTGGATGGGACGCCAAAACGGAGAGAAAACGAAAACGCATTAGTGTAGACGTAGCCTTAATCAGCACAAAGATAGCCCACACACACACAAATCTAAGCATCTATGGCACAAACATTAACACATGCCATCTTATTTGTTCGAAATATGGTTTATCGCCTTTACACTTTGGTTTGTGTTAATTCTCACTCTAAGTCCTGCAGAGGCAGATTTTGCTACCAGCAGCCAGAGCAGTCAGAACGAGTGTTTTGGCTGATGTCAAATTACTGCAAGCAGCTGTACAGTCACGAAGGATGACCTTTTACAGTTAACTTTCACTGGAAAAAGTGATTACGTCTCACATCTTATTTTGCCACATTTTGCATCTTCCATTTATAGAAGCGAGATTCAGGAATTCCTTTCACATATGTGGAACAAAATCCCCCCCCAAAAAATTACAAAAAAATGAAAACCTCAAAGTAGATGCTCATAAGTTTGGCCTGTGAGTGAAGGACTACTCACTGAAAGCTCCTGTGTATGTTGGCTGGGTGAGATCCTTTGGCACTTTCCTGTAGATATCAAATCTGAGGAGAGACAAAAAGAAATATATAGCAAATGTAAATATTATGTGCTGAAAAACGTTGCACATTCTGTACCCATCATGCCTTGCGATATTACAGAAGCACGGTGGAATGTTAGCTTTGGACGTCCGCCATTATATATATATAACAGATCCAGACGGCCAACCGCAACACATACAAACACACACACGCACTTTTACAGGGTTACACCTCTTCCTTTGAATGTCTGCTCTGTAATTATGAACTGACCCCAACAAAGGTCTAACACTCCACACACACAAAGCCAACAAAAGCACACACACAGAAACATAAACACAAGTTCACCGACAACTTTAAATCATATGGTTTCATCTTCTTGGCAGTAAGTGGATATAAGAACTGCTGATTTACGCTCGGTAAAATCCTCAGTTTAACAATTTTGGATATTTCTAAAAATACCTTTCTCAAACTGCTCGTAAATCAGCGTTTAAGAGATGGGAAGATCATTTCCACCTGACACAATCGACTCTGCTTGTGAAATACTGTTCTTGCCAATTTTGGGAGCTAGAAAAAGGAAGGAGAAAAAAATCTGCTACTCAACACCAAAACTATTTCGGTTCTGGACTTCTTGCGCTTGTCCTTTTTGGGCAGTGAAAAATCTTTTGGCTGAGTGTGCAAACTCCTCCCACACCCCGATATTCTCATCTCCCCACTCAACTCTCTTTAGCCGTCTCCTACCAAAACAATCACATCTGTCTACATTTCTTCCACTTAGAGCGTCCAGAAAAATAATCACAGCTAATGCAATGCAGGGCCGGGGAGGAAGTATGAGGGTGGGCTTCCTGTAATCCACCTCTGTTTCTTCTCTCGGTGTTGCATAACCTCCTGCTTTAACGCCTTTGTTTTAATGTGAAGCACTCCTAGATCCCAAAACTCTCATTCAGCATTCCTCTATATGTATACATCAGGGTATACACAGCATACATCTATACTAATGTAGATAGATAATGTGCACTGCCTTTCCTCACATAAAACAACCTGACAGGTGGAGCAAAATGATATACATCCCCACCATGTGAAGGCCTTAGTCAAGTTCTAGTCTTTTCCACGTCTTTGGAGTTTATTCAAGTATTATTTACGCATTCTGCGGTGTAGATGGTATGAGTAGACTAAGGCTGAAGGCAGATTGTGGTCATAGTGGTATTATTTGGAACAGAGATGTTCGAGATATGTATTCAGCCACTGATAAGAACGTAAAACAACTGAGCTCATTTTATGAATATGCGAGTTGTGCAGTTTGTCAAGTTCAGCATTATGGCAGGAAAGGATCATTTTACATAAAGGAAGTTCATCTGGACTATATTTGGATTATTCTTGTTTATACAAATACAGTTTTTTTCAGCTTAATTAGAGAAACAGTTCAGCTACATGCACGTGTATTTTAGAAAATTGACCTTTTTCTATGCATTTTTGCCTTCTGTACACATGTAAACTGAGCTTTTAAAATACTCCTTGTTGTCTTTCAGTGTCAAATGTGTGAGCCTTTACTGTCTTTTTTTTTTTAAAGTCAGGCTTCTGATTGGCTAGCATTTCCATACAACTAGTGTTTTATCACTACTTGTGTGCTCCTGACAATGCATGACATTAGTTCTTGTATTTTCATAAGAACTGAGATAGTTTCCATAGCATTGGTTACGTGGACAGGATTTTTTTTTCTTTAAACAAAAGCTATAAATTCCCCTTATAAAAACTACATGTGTATCTGTGGAGATTATATATATATACACACACACTTTGTTTTTAACAGTTGAAGATGTTGAAAAAAAAGAACAATATGACATCACTATCACTGACTCCACATACAATATTGGCTCAAGTATTTCAAATTACACATCATTTGATTTTAAAAGGTGACCCATGTAACCACACTATTCACTAGTTAAAAGCAATGAGCTGCATGCAGACACGCTTCCTCACTCAAATACGTCATTTTGCTTTGACATTAAAGTAAAAACATACTGTGATCATGTCATCCTACTGGAATAACACCGCTGTTTCACAAACAGTGTCCCGCACTTCAAACCAGGGGTAGGTAAATAAAGGTCTGATGTAAGATTATACCACAAAAGGACAAAAATAGACAAGGCCACAACACACAACTTTCACTTGACAGTAACCAAAATGAGTTGTGTTTACTGCCTCACAGCTAAACTATTTCAGTTTTTTGTTTTTAAAAGAGACTTATTGTAACATTTTAAAGCAGTCCTACAATGTTTTCACTCTGAGATGACAAAGGTTAATGAATTCATTAGTAAAATTAATATGTTCATTACACTAAACAACAGCTTAGGAGAAACTTCAGACACTAGTAAAGCTCACATTTCAACAAGTATTAAAAAGTTAGCATAAATGTTAACCTGGTTGTCACACACGTTAACATAAGCAGTATAATTAATTAGCTACACTAGCTGTCTGTTATTATCATCGTAGTGGCTAGCAGAAGTAATTACTGCCGGCTGACTGGATGGAATATTGAGTAGTGACAGAGCAGGTTGTGGACACATGGAAACATGTGGGTCACCTGCTGTGCAGAGCAGCAGGGGAACTGTAGCTGAACTGAGTAGAGAGTCCAGAGTGTGGAGAACTAATCCGAGAACATAAAGACTGGAATCCAGAGCAGAGCAGAGCAGAGCTGCAGGCTTTTCGACTTTTAAAGTAACTGGTTAAAAAGTTAAAAATGTAGTCAGTAACTTTATTATAATAAAGTACAGTTTATGAAGTTATAAACCTTTTAAAGTCAGCAATTTAAAAAAATATTTAAAAGATCTAGGAGTTATTTAAAATGAAAGAAAATATACTTTAAAGAAAAACATGACTATACACTTACTGAAGTGTAAAAAAAAAAAAAAAAAAAAAAAAAAAAGACTGACATAAACTTTCAGTATATGTATTTTTAGCCTGTGCGACACTGTGGTTTTATCGAACTATCTCTACTCAGAACACTTCATGAATATTTATGATGAGGTTCAAGGGTTCACATCTCGGTGTACCACTTACATTCGTAATTTCCTGAATTACAGTCAACACATCTCCTTCCGTCACATCTCACTGCTCAGATGTTATGCGATTAGGGAGGACATGATGTACCAGCATCTAACTGTTAACACCATGACACGAAAGCACAAGCCTACTTTTCAAGGGTCTTAAATAAATAAGCCGAATCTCGCAAATGACTCATGGTGAGTCAGTAGTTTGTTCCATGTATAGCCGAGTAAACCCACATTACAGACGATCAAGGTTCTTCTTTTCACACCTTACACCACAGAATATAAGCAATACTTCTTTCTTTACGTAGGTAACCCAATTGCTGTTACAATAAAGTCATTACTGCAATTATTGAAAAAACAGGGAGAATCCATATTAAGCCTCTAAAGTGACCATGTAATAAACACAGCAGATCATCGGGTTGGCTAACACAGAATGTCCTTGTGCCAATAAATGACATAATCTAAAGGACATTAAACTTGGGCATAAAAGCCTTTCGGTGATTCACTCGTTCCTTCAGTGACGCTGTTCGGTCATCCTGAATGAGATGATCCTCATTGTTGGAAGTTGGCATTTGTGAAAGAACTTTATTACTGTTGAAATGTCAATCTACAGCAGCTGAAAAAGATATGCATTTCTAGAAAAGACCAAACCCAGAAATTTACTACCACATATTAGAAGGGGAACACAAGACCGTATATGTGTACACCATCCTGCTGCTGGAAAAAACCCCTAGAACACCAACTGTACATTAATCCAGAGCTTAAAATAGTCACTAACAAATACACAAGTAACTCTTTGAGGAAAGCTGACTAACTTACTAACTGTCCAGCTACTGCAAGGATTTCTGTGTGTCTTCTTTTTAAAAGAAATGAAAATGTGTACATGCAATTAGGTTTTAAATTTTAAATTAGCACCTTATTATTTTTGCTCATTAGATTTATGAACATAAAAGCAGACAAACACCAGCTTCGCACTTTAGCTTATTTGTTGTGCGCTTTGAAATAAATAACATGCACATTCTGGGAATACATCCTACTTTTGTGGATGGTGCAATCTATGGTAGCCAAAAAGTGTTACACACCCTCACGCTGGTGACTAACCCTGCAGTATTTCTGAAAGGACAACACCTCGAAACAGTTACTCGAGCCTTTTCTAGCTGTTGCAATGCGGGTTTTGTATGATCGAGGCATCAAGCAAAGCATCCAACGATGAGAATCTAACCTCTTGTGACACACAGTTCATCAAGAGTGTTTTTTCTTCTGTAGTAAAATCATTCTGTCAGCACAACACAGCTGTAATCTTTGGAAAAAGATGACAGACACTGATTTCCAGTTTGACCGTGCTGTTGATCATTTTCATCAATCTGCCCGATTTTTCTGCGTTAACATTCTGTGGCTCAGGACCTGGGATGGCCAATTGATTTTTCCTAGGGTCCATGTGAGAAACTGTGACTGTTGCGCTAGTAAGCCGAACTCAATTCTGCTCAATATGAACTTTCTCTCTTTATAAACTGCTACCAGTAAGAATTAATGTTACAATTAGGCCCTAAATGTGGCTCCCTGGTAAGATTAACTGCACAAGCTCTGCACAAGAGACAGAGCGGATCATCTGCTATTCGGAAGGTCATGGTAAAGTTGCGAAAACGTCCTTGGGCAAGGGAGTGAACCTCATACTCCTCCAGAGGGCATAAAACAAAGCACTGTGTGAATGGGTGACTAAAGCTTGTAGTAAGGGGCGATCGTGGCTCAAGAGACTGGTGGTGGTCAGAGTGTCCGGCAGCCTCGCCTCTGTCAGTGCGCCCCAAGGCACCTGTGGCTACAATCACCATCACCAGTGTGTGAATGGGTGGATGACTAAATGTAGTGTAAAGCGCTTTGGGGTCCATAGGGACTAAGTAAAGCGCTATACAAATACAGGCCATTTACCATTTACAATAAAAGGCACTTTGAGTGCTCGGTTAGAACCAGTCCATACTCAAATATTGTGCTACATTAATTTTGTGTGTCAAAGATAGTGTTTTGAGAATTTTTTTTAATTTAGATGGTAAGAAACCAACAGACAAACAACTAAAAGGCACTTGATTAAGCCCAAAATGTAACATTGCAATCCACAGGCAGGAAACATAAATATTATTAATGTACAAGCACTTTACAACTTAATTTGCCCTCAAAATAAAATACATAGAAGATATTTTGTTTTTGACTTTGCTAAATGTTTTTCTCCAATATAGCAGCTGCTTTGTTAAAATACTGTTAGAAAATGACTTTTGTTGGGTCTGGTGAGCAACAGGATAACTGCAAAAGTAATACATTACTTATTCAGAGCCTCTGAAGACATACGTTTTGTATGTGTTTAATTGGTTTCCAGAACACGCTGCAGTTGAGTTTATCAGATACCATTTTAGACTCAAATGTGTGAAGATTCATCTCTGTGAACTTAACAGTTGTGACTGTGGATATGGTAGATTTCCATTCAAAATCTAAAGGCTGGCTCAAAATGTGTTGTTACTAAATTTGTCTTGGCACTGGCAAACAGGATGAAGTGAGCATTATGCAAATGGACAATGCAAACATCCTGTTTTTTATTCTAACTGCCCGAACTCTATTGATAGGTAGGGTGTTAACAGCCCTGTAGAGAAGGTGTGGCAAACAAGTTTAAGTTGCAGTTCAATGGCTTGAATGGCTCTGCAATGGCTGTGTTCCGGTTTCACTGTTTATTGGTGGCTAATGACTGAATGTTTTGATGTTTGTGTACTGAACGTGCTACACAGTTTCTTTTGTAAACCAAACCAACCCAGGACATCACCTCTGTTTAGACTGCCGCTGTGCTGATTGTAATCGGGCTCACGTCTTGCAAAGCTGGTCGAGGACATTTGCACATGCGCAAAAAAAGAAACCCACACAAAACCCCGAGCATCACTGCGGCGACTTAACGAAAAACCCGTGCATAAAAAAATGTTTCTTTTTTTCTTTTTAAACTCAGCTCGCTCATGTCAAACGCAACACATCATTGTGATAACTTTGGCTGCCTCAGTAGCATGTGATGCTGAGCCAACTGTTATTTCATCTAGAGCTCACAGACAGCAGACCACCACCACTACTTTCCCCTTCATATCCCGCCACAAAGAACCGGAAGCCCCCCGTACTCACCTCCTAACATCGAAAGTCATGATGTTTGCACGTTGGACAGGGGTGTTAAAAAGAAGAAAACTACAAACAACAGGAGACCATACTATCTTCAACGCTACCGGTTGTTCATGGGTACCGGGCTGACGTCAGCTTAGGACGCTTTGCAGAAGCTGATTGGCTGAGATGTACTTCCTGTTCACTATGATTCTTCTTCCTCCGAGTGATGCAGCCGTATTATAACGGACCGAAACATGAATGGGAAAACGTTTTTTAAATTAAGAAATAATTAAAAATTAACATTAAGATTAACAAAAGATGAACTTGTGCAATACGATCACATTTTTTAAAAATAATTTTATTGACTGAAAACTATACAGTGTTTTATTTATTTATTTAGTAACGTGAATTTTAAGAGGGAAAGGAATTATGAATTTTATGACAAAAATGGGCAATACAAACTGCTCAAAACTCAAATTTAATCCAGTGTTATCCATGTGTTATGCTTTTACTCTTATTTTTTGCTTTCTTTTCTAATATGTGCAGCAAGAGAACAAAAATATTTTTAAAATGTTAAAAAAAATTATATACTACTCCAAGTCTCATTCACCTACACATTTTAAAAGTAAATATTTAGCTGACATTCACATACACCCTCACTGCAGTGATCGATGAATTCTGTGTAACTCAGGGTTCAGCATCTTGCCCAAGAATACTTTAGTTCATTCTTTGATTTTCCCAATTGGTCTGCACTGATACTTGTGTAGCACTTTTCTGCTCATTTTCTTACAACATGCCTCAATATACAAATTCATACAAGCATTATGTCATCATGAGAACATAGCAAGCCAGGTATTAACCCACCAACCTTCTGATTAGTGGCCAACCAGCTCTACCACCTGTGCCAAATTGCCATAGAGGAAAAGGTTCTCTCCCACTTTTTAAAATAATGCTAACAACTCTTTCTTACCAAGAAATGAAAATTGATAAACATAAAACTCTGCCACCTGAGTGGCTGTGGCTAAGGAGGACTCTATCAGAAGGTTGGTGGATGAATCCCTAGATTCTCAAAGTATCCTTATGAAAGAATCCTTGGGCAAGATCCACAACACCAAGATGCCCCCAATGCATTTGTGTGTGTGTGTGTGTGTGTGAATGCTGAAACAACAGCTGTATGAATGTGATTTGGTGAGTGAGACTAGGAAGTGCTTGCAGTGCTAAACTTGAGTAGAAAAGTGTTTTAAAAGTACCAGTCCATAAATTATGAATAGAAAATTATTATACAATTGTACATATGACATTAATCCTGGTAAAGTTAGTTTTGAGTAACTTTTTACAGGAGTCCAAACAATAGATTGTTTTAAAGAAAGGTGTTACTTAATAAAAGAACATGGGTTTTTTATCACTACTGCTATTCATGTTGTTCTTACTTCTAAAATTAAGTAAGACACTCTGCCCCCCCCCCCCCCCCCCCGCCATGGCGAGTAACTACGCACATTTGATCTGGCAGTTTTACATCAGATGCTCTTCTTGACGCACGCAACCCAGGGAGGGTTTTATGTCTGTAGCTGGAATCAAATCAACAACCTTCACGCTTGCCAAGCGGCATGTGTTAACTACTACTTTGCTCGAGGCGTCTATGTGATATAAATCATATTGCCATTCTAATAAAACTAATAGAGGTATTACTGTGCTAACAACTAATCTCCCACATTTACTCCAAGCACATCAGCTGTGCTTTTTGGCAAGTAAACAAAAGCCTGCACATTATCTGACCAACACTGATTACCCTTCACGTGCAAAAATGAAAAAAAAAGGTCACCATGAAAGAAAATCAGCTGATGTGTAGTAAAAAATAGATTTTTCAAGCAAAACAGCCCTCGGCTAAGCTTTTCCAAGTCTGACAAATGAATGGAGAATATGTGAGTTTTTACAGTAACACTACTTATGAGTTTGGTTCACATCCATTGCGATCATGTCCAAATTTCTAGGGGACTAAAATAACACCACAAAACTGAAACTGAGGCCTATACGTCAGGCTGGTATGGTTGAGAAATGCATCTGCTGCTCTCCTACCAGAAATCCATCAAATCTATCAGTTAAAGTTTTTTCCACTGTAGGTATTTTCGTTTTCTTTCCTTAACACACACACACACATATATATTCTCATATCAAGAAACAGAATATTTTTGGCTCAAAGAAAAGTGATCTGTTGCTGAGACACTAGAAGACAGGATAAGCCCTGTGTTTTCCCAGTGATGTCTCAGTGCAGCCCGTAGTGACAATGACAGTAATCAGGCACAGATGTCAGCAAGTGACAGAGCGGTCTGACCACAGGAAATGCCACTTTGTCATCCTCTGTTTCACTTCCCTTTCTGCATGGGAACGCTGGTTGGTTACAGGCTGTTATTATGGGAATGAAAACAAAGCAATGGTTTCAACTACTTTCAGTGCTCACTTTTAATATTCAGTCTCACACATACATCCAGCCATGCTCACAGCAAAGTCCAGCTTTCTGGTCATAATGACCGCAGAGAAATTTGGCACATTCACACCAGTCCTAAACCCATCATCTCCTGGTTTCTGTTTCAATCTCAGCTACTTGTTGCAAAGGTCCCCTGAGTCATGGGCTCTTATTCATCCCGTAACTGAATACCTTTACTTTGTACCCAAGTGACAACCACACCCATGCTTCATTTCCTGATCTAGCATGGCTGCAACACAAAAGGCAAAAAAAGAAAAACATTAACATCCTGACATACATAAAAAAAAAACACCTGACTTTGTAGTATTTCCCAATGTATCCTTTGGGTCTCATTTTGCAGTGATGACGCATAATACAGCCGCTCATACAGCTTCAAAAGGAGAAAACTATACCGGCTTCACTGTTGCAGATGGTGAAATATGATACTTGGCTTTTGCCAGTAAAACTTTAATTAATATCCGAGAATATTTTGTAAGCCAGTATCACACCAGATATAAGCAGGATCTGTGAATAACTGAAAGGTAAATGATGGTGTGTTTTTTGTCTTTTTTTTTTTTTTGGGGGGGGGGGGGGGGGGGGGGCACCTCTTACTTCAAGAAAGTACAAAACTGATTCACAGGGTTGCTTTTGTTTTGTTCTGGCTGTCTGTCTTCATCTCTTAGTCAGGTGTTCCGTTTCTGCCTTAACCATAACGCCTGTTGCTTCATAAGTGGAAGGAAGGCGGATTTGCTGCAAGGACAAAATGTTTGGGTACAGACTGTTTTTGGAGACCGTTTGACCCTACGTCCTTGCGTTGTGTGTAACATTCCTGCTTTGTTGCAAGCTTCTCACAGGCTCACACTCGTGTGAGATGTGACTCATCTCACATGAGTGTGAGGTTAAACCGGCTGGAGAGTTTTTCTGCACTCAACCGTGACTGGTTACCTTTCTCTGCCTCCTTCCTTTCTTAGATAACAAATTCATTTTTTCACCCCTCCTTGCTTGAAGTCAAAGAGACGCTCAGGAACAGGACAGGTGTGAACTCACCAAGCCTGAAAGTCCACACTCAGTCAGGTTAAAGTCATAATGACATCATGACCTATTTGATAAAACAGTGTGACAATTAAAAAAAAAATGTAAATATGTTAGGTGACCTAATTTTTTTAATAAGTGACTGTTAAAGTATCCTAAAGTCCAGTGTTGTAATATCACACGTTCACCTCTGCTTGGAAAATGTTTGTTTCACAACCAAACAACCGTGATGTGTGTCTGCTGTTCAGTTTCAAGACAGTAGGGCTAGTCAACAGACACACAGTCTCTAACAACAGTGATCTTCCAGCTTCCTTATTATGAAAGAGAAGTGTTGTCTGTACTGAGTCAGCAAACCACAACAACAAATGAAAAGGGTTTCCCAGAGCTTTTTGTTTGTTTTGTTTTGTTTTGTTTTTTAAAAACATACTCTCATTTTGACTTACACAGTTCATCATGTCACCCATCCTTTCCAGTTAGATCACGGATGAAACAAAAGTAGCTGGTCAAGAGATCTCCATCTGCTGTTGCCTTCCTGGCAATCCACTGTTTTGTTTCTAAGCATGTGGAAATTTACTGGACTTCAGATTTCTATATAGTGATTAACTTTTATGGTTAGCCGTTGCTCTCGGGGCATTGAACACTATGTACCGCTGACTAATAAAAACAATGTGTAAACTTTTATGGCACCCGTGGCAGATATCTATTTATTATCTTGTTATTTGTCAACTCTCAGATGAAGAGGCGAATTTAAAATCTAATTAAACACTAACATCATGGAAAGGTTTGGCAAATTCCTCTTTTTCCCGACATGCAGATCTTCAAATTAGGACTTTACATGAACCAGAATTAAACAATTAAAAACCTTAAAGACACTGGCAGCGTGCACTGAAATAAACAATCATAAAGCAGCTATTATAAATTACTGCATAGGACAAATAGATGTGTAAACACTTAGAAGGCTGTAAATTGGTGTTAATTGTACTTGTGATTTGGTGAATTAGCAGCCTCATGTATTAAAGTAGAATAGCTTTATAAGAGTTTAACGTTGACACACTGAAGAAAGAAAACACATTAGCCGCTAATGATTAAAATTGGTCAACATCGCGTGCCCGCGTACGTGCAGGACGCATGTACAGAAATGTCCAGCGTGTGCGCGAGCCTTCTTTTGCCCTCGTGCACGCGGTACGGTCGGCGATGACGTTCGCAGAATTGGCAGACATCCAAGAGGGCGGTCCCCTTGACGTCATTGAACTCTCATTCACAACCACCGGTTTATAAAAGCGGGCTGAAAGGCACTCACAAGCAGACGCGCTCACTATAACATTTAATTTTTTTAACTTAAGAAGACAAATAAAAGCCTGGGGCTGCCGAATAGGCTACTCTAAAGAAGAAGAAAGGACCAGTTTTAAGATCGTCTTAAAACTTTTTCGTGTTTTTGATTTTTTCTTTTTTTTTGTTTAAACAAGCTAACCGGAACAAAGGACTCCGCGCTTCGAATAACACTTGGACGAACAACGTTTGTCAAGTCGGCTCAAACTTAAGTTTTGTCTTTCGTCGTAACTTTATGTTTTTGGATTTAACATTTCTCCCCCGCCTTACTACTATGGTCATAATGGAGGTTCCCACTATCGACTGCGCTTCCCTCCGTGGTTTGCTGGAGGGTGAAGTCCTGGGCTGCCTAGTGCTGGACTGTCGCTCTTTTCTATCCTTCAACTCCTCTCACATTTCGGGCTCCACCAACGTGCGCTTCAGCACCATAGTGCGCAGGAGGGCCAGGGGCGGTCTGGGACTTGAACACATCGTCCCCAACGAGGATATCAGGAACCGGCTCCTGTCCGGGGAGTACCAGTCCGTGGTACTGCTCGACGATCGCAGTTTGGACTTAAGCCAAGTGAAGAAAGACGGCACAATGATGCTTGCTGCTACAGCCCTGTGTCGTCACGCCTGCGGTGCCAGTGTTTTTATTCTGAAAGGTAAGAAAACTCCGAGTTTTAAGTAGTTTAAAGAGTTGTTTTACTGTTTCCTGACAACGAGGTCAATAAATGACGATTACACCTGTCACCATAACAGCTGGTGCTTGGAGTAAACGATGTTCCAAAATAGCACCATGAGCAGCTGTCACCTTTTTGGAGAGCTGTATTTAAAAATGTCTTTGTTGAGATGTGTGATCTAACCTTGGTGGTTTCTTTTCTGTCCTTTTTAGGCGGATTTGAAACATTTTCTACAGAGTATCCAGAAATGTGTACCAAACCCTCTCCTCCACAGGGACTTAGTTTGCCTCTAAGCTCCAACCATCCTGACAGTGCTGGTACCAACAGTAGCCCTTGCAATACACCGCTATATGACCAGGTTGGTATTTTATTGTAGTCAAAGATTAAAAAGCAAAAATAATGTCACTTTCTGTCTGTTGGACTTTTATATTTATGACAGATTTTTTGTTTTTGTTGTGGTTGTCTAGGGCGGTCCAGTGGAGATCTTGCCTTTCCTTTACCTTGGTAGTGCTTACCATGCCTCTAGAAAAGACATGCTGGACATGCTTGGCATCACCGCTCTAATCAATGTGTCTGCCAACTGCCCCAACCACTTTGAGGACTCCTTCCTCTACAAGAGCATCCCTGTGGAGGACAACCACAAAGCTGATATCAGCTCCTTTTTCAATGAGGCGATCGAATTTATCGGTGAGTACATCATCACATTTACTCTCTTTGCACGCCCTCTCTGCTAAATCAAAGCACCTAGCATAGCTGTTGATGAGGAGAAACACAAACACCAAACCCCCTCCCCCAGATTTAAAAAAAAAAGTTCCCTCCAAAATCGACCAGCTGGCTCGGCACAGGCTCCCTGCTCAGGCACAATGCGGTTACATCATTGCCACCTCCCAGCCGTAGAAAATAGGATGCCCCCCCTCCTTTTTTTTTTTTTTTTTTTTTTTTTGATCCATTGCGAAGCAGCAGCTCTAAACTAGTTTGTGGTGGGTAGACTGGCTGCGCTTGAATAGCTCCCTCCACACTGCTCTTTGTTCTGGCCAAACAAAAGGCAGTTTCTCCTCACTCAATGTCAGTTTTCCTCCCAGATCAATACAGCCAGCAGGGGTTTATCCCCCCTCTTTTGTGCATTCAGTCTGCCTCTTTTGGTAGCGGCCCCCACTGGCTCGCACCCTGCCCCGCCATTTATTGTGTTCCTGTGTCGTAATGAGCACTGGCAAATTTTAATAGAATATCAAAGTGTTGCAAAGACTTTGGTGCTTGTGGTTTCCTGTGACAGCCAGGAGTTCAGCCCTGATACAACCTCGCAGGTGTTTACACTCCACTAACTTTTCTTTCCCTTTCTCTTTCTCATCTTCAGACTCTGTGAGAAACAAAGAAGGCCGAGTGTTTGTTCACTGTCAAGCCGGCATCTCCCGCTCCGCCACCATTTGCCTCGCCTACCTCATGCGGACCAACCGCGTGAAGCTGGACGAGGCCTTTGAGTTTGTCAAGCAGCGCCGCAGCATCATCTCCCCGAACTTCAGCTTCATGGGTCAGCTCCTGCAGTTCGAGTCCCAGGTCCTGGCCTCGTCGACGTGCTCGTCAGAGGCTGGCAGTCCAGCTATCGGCGGCAGCAGCACAGTATTCAACTTCCCCGTCTCCATCCCCGTGCACACTTCTGCCGGTCAGCTCTCATTCCTCCACAGTCCCATCACCACTTCTCCCAGCTGCTGAAGAAGGGGTTAAGGGGTTTGGCAGCAGAGACTTTGTTTGGACTTGAACGGCAACTCGAGCGTGACTTCACAAAACTGCGCTTCTGATTATTATCCATTTATGGTGATGCTGGTATTGCCTTACAGAATGGGCACTGTTTTCGGGGTCAGATCATTTGGCTATGTGATCTGCTGGTCAAATCTCTGTAGCCTGGCTTTTCATCATTTCAAAGGGACTTTTGAGAACCACCATTTGAGTATTGATGTTTAATCTGAGAAATGTGAAAATTAACCACACTTTTTAAGCTGAATTACTTGGGGAAACAACTGACAGGATAGTTGTGTTTAGTCTTATATGGGAAATCTTATTTTTTTTCCTCCTCTATGAGGCAACTGCTTCTGATAATCATAATCATTAAGAGAGAGGGCTGTAACAGTTGTCTCAGGAATGTTCATTTACCCTCTCATATGTTCATTTGCTTTCTATACTGGTCAAAGAAAGCAATATTAATCTACTCCCCAACATGGCATGGAAGTCTCTCCTTCCTTTGAACAATGAATGTATCCCCTTCTTTCTCGGAGTAGATGTGCCAGAAATCTTCATAGTTAGATTTAGAGTTGAACAGGGGGCCATTTCAAATGCAAATACTTGCCTTACGAGACATCATGAAGCCATGACGATCCTGACATTTTGGGGAAGCTGACCGTGAAATACCTCATGTATGTGTACTGTGTGCTGCAGCACGAAGATGGACGGAGCCCCGTAAGACTACTAAAATGGGGCCACATAGTCCTCTTCGACTGCATTATGACGTATTTATTAACTAAAGTAATATATTTCTATCTATTTTTGGAAATGTTTCTTTTAATGTGTTTTTATACAAATGAATAAATCTCATTTGACTTTTTTTTAAACATGGTTGCAGTGTTGCATTTTCTTTTCTCCCCCCCCCCCCCCCATCATTTAACACTCATCTCTTCCATAATGTGAATCATAACAATAATCAAAGATTTCCAGGTCACTAACGCAGGGAATATCAATTCAACAGAAAAATACACACTCCTCGGCCTCCATGTTAGGTACACCTGAACTGCCTAATGCAAATATCTCATCAGCTAAACACATGGCAGCAACTCAGTTGGTAGTAAACAACATGAAGACATGGATCCATCCTGCCTTGGTGGTTTTGGGGTGTTGCAGAGATTTTCTCGGCCCACTTTGGGCTCCCAACCTACCTAAGTACTGACCATCCCCATCCCATAATGATCACAGTGCACTCTTCTTTGGCCCTCTGACAAAACCTTTTCATTGTATTATTTAAAATCCCTATTTTTTAGTTATTTATGGTTATGACTATCTATACAGGGAGCCATCCACACATCTTCTGATGGCTTCTTACAGCCATGTAAACAAGTTCAACTCATGACACAGAGTTTACTGCACTCAAATGCCCTCCACATTCACGGAGTCCAATAAAGCACCTTTGGAATGATGGTGGAACACGAGATTTGTATCATAGATACAAACTGTGATGCGATCATGCCTGTATGGAGCAAAATCTCAGAGGAATGCTTCCTGCATTTTGATAAATCTATGCCAAGAAAAATTAAGGCAGTTCTGAAGACAAAAAGGATGTCAAACCCACTACTAGCAGTGAGTACCTCATAAAGTATCCAATGAGTTTATAACTCATTTATAAACATGTTTGCTTATGTATGAAAGAGCCAGTTTCCCAGTCTAGAAAATCAAACTCTACACGTGTGTTTGTGTGTTATCGTTTTCATTTATTTCTCTCAAATCATTTAGTCCATTAAAATTTCAACAAATCAAGAGTTAAATATCTTTGCTTTAAAAAACCTAACCTAAAATAAAAACTGTCATTATAAAGTGACTTTTTTAGCTGTACATAAGTTTGTTTTTCATAGTATGAAACTACTTTATTTTGGATGAAAAGAACAGTAGAAGAGGAACATTTATATTCTGCCTAAACAAAGCTGATGGGAAGTGGTCAACTGCCGTGTTCAAATTATTTTTCTACCACCCTTCCCTGTTTTGTTCCATGTGATGGAATCCTCTATCTTATATCTGCATAAGGATTCGACCAAAATAAGAAGCATGATGTCATGGCGTCAGCCATTGTTCAGGCCACGCTCCCCGTCTATGAACCCCTCTGAGGCCGGGGCAACAGCAGGAGGCTCAAAGAATCAGCTAAGGAGCACCTCCCTCTGCTGCCACAATAGGAGCAGCTGCAAGGCGTTTGGGAAAAGTGTGACAACTAAAGAGCATTCAGGGCTCAGTCAAGCACAGCCCTTGTATCCCCTGCCTCAAACTCAAATGAGGAGGTGGGGACTAAGATAGCCATGAAAGGGAAAGGAATATGTTTGGTTTGCAAATTAGCCAAAACATTGGCTGTGACCCACGGCTGGGGTGTGAGAAAAAGGAGACAAACTTCCTGTGGAGGTGATGATGGTGATTATGACGATAACGATGAGCCCCCTGAAGCCTTTCATACAAACTCACTGTCTGTATTCATTGAAGCCCAGGTTTCGGGGGAGTGTGCACTGATGTCTTATCTAACAGCAATGCAAATGTAGTCTCTGACAACAACCATTACCAGTGACGTGATGGCTCTGCGATCAAAGGCTCATTCATTACCACACCACCGCTGTCAGGAAAGCGTTGGGGGGTTTTTTGAGAGGGGGGAGACATATGTGAGCCCCCTGCCCTCTCCCCCCATCCCACAATCATCTCCACACCACACACACACACACACACATCTCCTCCAACCAGCCCTCCACCCCACGCTTTTGCATCGTTAGAGTTGCCGTTGTAATGTGGGAGGCAGGCAGGAGCGTGTATTTTTGCATGTGTGTGAGTCGTTGTGTGTGATCTGATGCAGATCTCTGGAGAGTGGGGGAAGCAGGGCCCCAGTCAACTGCAAGGTCAGGGACATTAAAGCGCTGTGACTTTTGAGTGTGGGTGAGAGCGATGATTCAAATGTGAGAGTGAGACAATTTAAAGGAGCTTTCAAAACGACACAATTCGTATAAGAATAAAAAGCGCCATCTTGACTATCGTCTTCATTTTCTTTTCACACCCTCTGGTTTTAGCTCGGCATCAGTTGGACAGAACCGGCCATAACGTCATTTGCAATTTCCACTAACTTGCCAGTTGACTCTCCCATTTAGCAGCTGGGCTCTGACTCACCTTCAAAGTCGTTTTAATTATCACAATCCCAAGAAAAAAAGATAAAAAAAAGTAGTTATGTAATTTGTCAGACACAGCTGCCATGTTCAAGAAGACACAGAATCCCAGCCCTCCCTATTACATCAGTCAGAGCAGATCACATCAGTGAGACTTGACTGTTGCTTCCACACCACTTATGAGCGTATGAGTGTATTCATACCTTTAATAAATGACAGTGAAGTCTTTGCAGCAAGCCTATCCGAGTGAGTAACCTATTGGTTAATGTCTTATCATACAAACCTTTAAATTCAGTCAAGTATCGTCTTGATGCATGCTCAATCATCCAGGTAAGTAAAACTCCAAAAGTTGATTCTGTTCATCTGGACGTAACGTTTTGTGGGAGAAACGTTTCGTCACTCATCCAAGTGACTTCTTCAGTCTCAGCTGACTGCAGGTTTCCCCAAATCTTATAAACAGTACATTTGCATAATGACTGAAACCAGCCCACTGAAGGAACAATGGGCTAGGAGGTCGGTTCTGCAATCACACCATTGTAAAATGGTGAAAGATGTACCCTTAGGCCCCTTCCTTGATTCAGAGATGGTCTTTCCCTTTTCACGTAAATTGCCTCCTTGACTCTTCGCTCAAACCTGCGTTCCTCCCTTTCCAGGATTTGTACATCCTCATCCTTGTAAGAGTGTCCACTGGCCTGTAGGTGTAAATAGACTGCAGAGTCCTGGCCTGACGAGGTAGCTCTTCTGTGTTGTGCCATCCTCTTCGCCCAGGGTTGTTTGGTTTCCCCGATGTATAAATCCTGGCAATCCTCCTGGCACTTAACAGTGTACACTATGTTACTCTGTTTGTGTCGGGGGACCCGATCCTTGGGGTGGACCAATATTTGGTGCAGCATGTTTTGGGGTTTAAAAGCCACAGAGACCCGGTGTTTAGAAAAAATGCGTCTCAACTGCTCCGATACTCCTGACACATACGGGATCACTACAGGTTTCCTTCTCTCCTGGATCGGCTGGAGCTTTCTTTAGGTGCCTTCCCAGCTTTGACAAAAGTCCAATTGGGATAACCACATTTACTCAGGGCCTTCTTGATGTGCTGCTGTAAGACTGGGGAAACCTGCAGTGAGCTGAGACTGAAGAAGTCACTTGGATGAGTGATGAAACGTTTCTCCCACAAAACGCTACGTCCAGATGAACAGAATCAACTTCTGGAGATTCAGTCAAGTAGTACCCTCTACCTTCACAGCATCATTTACTGGTTTGCTGGGCTGCTTCTGTAGAAGCCAACCGAAAAAATTAAAGTTTATTTTGGTGACACACAGGTTAACTGTCATGTTAATGTCACTGGGAAATGTTGTTCATTGATAGCTGGTACTGGAGAATGAGAAGGTTTACCATTTGCTTTACATAAGGTTTTGCCTGACCACAAAGCACACATTTGTCTTGTAATTTCAAGAATAATAAAATAAGGTAACTAAATAACTCAGGCGTCCCAATCACAGATCTTGTGTTGAAGGCATATAAAAGAAAATTAAGGTTCTTGATATTGGCTTCTCTTCATTTGCTACCCATTAAATCTGAATATATACCAAATTTGTGCTGAATATATTAAACCATTTTAGAGACCTCATAGTACCATATCTCCCACATTGAGCACATTGTTCTCAGACTTATTTAAGACTTATTTTGTGGTTCTTAGGATATTTAAAAGTAAAATGCAAGGCAGGGCCTTCAACCCCCAGGACCCTTTTCTTTGGAACCAGCTAGTTTGGATTCAGGAGACAGACACTCTCTACTTCTAAGATCAGGCTTACAACTTCCCTTTCTGATAAAGCTTATAGTTAGGGCTGGGTCAGGTGATCCTGAATCCTGCCTTAGTTACACTGCAATAGCCCTAAACTGCTAGGGGCTTTCCGCCAAGCGTTTCTTCTTCACTCACCTTTTTTCACTCTCTGCGTTTATACACCACTCTGCATTGAGTCATTAGCTATTATTAAACCGTGGCTCTCTTCCACAGTGTGTCTTTTGTCCTTTCTTCCTCCCCTCACCCCCCACCAGTCACAGCAGATTTTAGAGAGGTTTCTTCCTGTTAAAGGGAAGTTTTCCCTTCCCACTCTCACCAAGTGTTTGCTCATATGGGGTTGTCTGATTGTTGGTGTTTTCTCCGTATTATTGTTCGGTCTTTCCCTTACAATATAAAACGCCTTGAGGTGACTGTTGTTGTGATTTGAGATTTGCTGTGTCATTAATAATACTGAACTGAACTGGATTGAATATTGCTGTGACGTGCTTTGTTGAAGAGAAGGTGACCACAGAGGAAGCCCAAGAGCAAAAGGAGGAACAGAGAAATGCTGGAATATTAGGGGGACTTTGAGATATCCATTAGAGCACTTCTCTTTGGAGTCCACCAGCTACCCTGCTGTTTTTTAGTGCTTTGTAGAGTACATTGTAACTTGTGTTAAAAGGAAGTAAATACATGTATTAAGACCAATCAAATACCTGAACTTTTCAAACTGCTATGACAAAAATAATATTATTAATCTAATCACCATTTTTCATGTTTGGGGACACAGACATGCCACAGAGTGAAGATACTGGAAACCACAACCTTACTCACATCTTTAGAAGTGACTTTTAGTGTGTCAGGAGTCTGTAATTACACAGTAATTACACTTCTCACTCTTCATCACACCTTTAAACTGGATTTCCCGAGTGTGTCTTTGTAACAGCCGGCACGCTCACAAAATCCCGAGTGAGAAGATTTACTCCACACATTGATGTCACTGCATAGTATGCACCTGCAGTAAATCAGTAAGAGGATTGCGACTATGACGGGGCGGCCTCTGAAACATCCTGTGTCTGAGGCATTGTAATGCCTTGCTCTAATCTTTACGTCAGCGGCCACAGGCCCCATCTGCTGGGTCAAATCTTTTACCGAGACACTGTCGAGGAAAGGCCGCATAAAAGAGGCCAATGTGCCAAACTGAAGAAAAAAAAAAGAAACTGCTTCAAAAGTCACTTAATGGACAGAAAGACCCAGCAAGAGGGTGATTTATGTTGTAAAAGCTGCTATGCTTTTTTAAACTTCCAGCATCCGTGACATTCCACATCATAGAGGCCAGACAAGCGGCTGTTGCGTGACAGGAGAGGAGATAAGGTCAGATTCCTGGCATGATAACCAAACACTAACTTAAAGAATTTAAGGACATTATGTATAGCTGCACTGAAGTCAGCAGGACTCCCCTTCCTTTAACTGACCCTCCTAGAATGTCAGATAAGAGAAGTAAAAGATGTATGCAGGATTTTTTATTATAATAAAACAATTATATGGAATAAACGAGGGTCAAAACATTGCCTCATTTATAAAGTCCCCCCGTCCAGAAAAATAAATAAAGAAAACCAAATCTGCATATCTGCCAACTTTTAAGCACTTATTAGCACAAAAACTCATCAAACGCAGGCAGGAGGAAGGCACCCATCATTCCACCCTCATTCACCCCACAGGCACTGAACAGAGGCTGTATTTTTCCACTCACTGAAGCGTCGTCAGGTCTGTGTTCACAAGCAGAAATGAGATCCTGTGTTGGTTATTCAAGGAATGCTCGGCATCCTGTCTTCTACGCTGACTGCACTCTGGGTGGATGATGTCACACCCAAAGAACATGTAGGTGTAGATAAGGATCTCAGAGGTGCACGCAGATGTGTTTGCCTGTTAAAAGTATGCCCATATTTCAGATGAGACTTAAGAGAATTTTGAGACCTTTTGAGTCTTTACACATTTGCGAACAATGAGAAATCTGATGAAAACAAGTCTTTGCTTAAAAACGTGTGCAAGTATTGGAAAGATAAATAAAGCTTTGAGCATTTGGGCAGAATATGGTACTCACTGAATCTAAACCCCGGCCCTCTCATGCATACAAAAGCTGTAGAAGGTCCCACATGATGATGCAGTTTGCTGGAGGAATAAGAAACTGATTTTCAGTTCCAAGTCAAGTGACAATACTTCATGTGAGGTCATACAGAGTGCTGTAAACGGGTCAAAATGTGTTCAGCTTTGTCCTAACAGTTGATCTTAGTCTTTTAATGAGCAACCTAAAAGTTCAGACACAACAAGAAGCATCCCAACTTTAAAGGCAACCTGTGTGTGACGGTATTGTGTAGGAGCAGTACAGCAATTCCTCTAAATCCAAATATCAGCTTTCTTCCTATACATTATTTGCAGTTACAGTTATGCTTTCCAGTCATTGTTAAGCTTATTTTTTTCAATCATGTGTTCCCACATCACACGAGCATGTTTGAAAGTGGTTGCAGATGGACACATGATCTTTGCGTTGTATTAACATGTCCTCTTATTCACTGATGACCTGTTAAAAGCTGTCTTTTGTCATCGGTGGGATTGTCTGTTCAACGACGTTCGTGAATTTGTGTATTCAGGAATTAGTCTGTGATAGTTGACAGGAAGTGGACAAAAAAATGTTAAAACACAAGTCCAGAGAAGATGCAGAGGGGCTTGTCACACAAATGAAATGAAAGGATACTCAAAAGGAGTTTTGATTCTCACTGAGTGCGTGCTCATTGGGTGTGAGCGCCATCTTGAGGAAAACACTGCGTGTTTCACCACTAAGACACGCAACCTGTAACTGGACTAAACAGAAAGTAGAAGCGTACGAGTTTTTGCCTTCAGCATAAAAGTCATATTTCATTTTGACTTAATCATCCCACATGCTCTGAAAGGCTGAGGTTTCCAAGGGACCACAGAGGTTTTAAAATGATCAGTGTGGGCATAGAAAATCAATAACCCACTGTCTAACACAGATACGGCATTCATGAGTCTAACCTGGGGATTCACACTAACATGACATCATTGTCATTATGCAATTTTTTAAATTTTTACTTTTATTATTCAAATTGAAATTAAAATTCGGAAAATACCCATGAGTCCCATAGACAGAAAGTGCTGAATAAGCTGGAAAAAGCAAGAGACAGACTGAACTGCTATAGGTCCAACTCAAGACATTTCCGTTCAAACTGTAGACTTTTGAGCAGTTAATGAGTAACTGTGCTATAAGACTGCTGATGAAGGGCAATGTGACCACTTCAGCAATCTGTATTGGGTAGAGTTAATGATCAACTAGAAATGAAACATTGATATCTTAAGGTTAAAATAGGAAAAGGTAACAACACAGAAGATTAAATAAATGCTACTATTCCAATGTTTGGAATAGTAGCATTTTCTAAATAAAAAACCCACCAAATTGATTAGGAATTTTGAAAACATGGATTATTTATAATTGGTATCATTTACACATGTATACACTTTTAGTAGGAATCCCTCCTATGTCCTAATGGCAAGTTTAGCAAGTTATCAGTATGTTATAAGTATTACTATAGGCAACCCAATACAAAAATCTACCAAAATATAAAGATATAACAGAGTGATGTATAATACTTTATAACGGGAAATAGAACGGAGAAATCTTTGCTTAACTACAATAGAAAAAAATATCAGAGAGTCTGGTGGAAAACTGATTAATAGGAAAAATATATCAGAATCTTTAGTTTGAGAAATGATATTTGCCACATGAGATGTGGAACAGCTGGCAGATTCATAAGTCCTTGGAAGTCTAACTCAAGAGATAACCCTACCTTATTGATAGATTTTGTCCCGTCTTCCTGCCCTCACTACCAACCAGATACGGCAGATAGCTGCCCCTCCACGAGCCTGGTTCTGCGGGAGATTTCTTCCTGTTAAAGGAAAGTTTTTCTTTACCACTCTCACACTTTAGGGGATTGTCTAATTGTTGGGGTTTTCTCTGTATTATTCTAGGAACGTTACCTTACAATATAAAGCGCCTTGAGGCTACTGCAGTTGTGATGGGGCATTATAAATAACACTGAATTGGATTGAATTGAACTGAACTGAATTGAAAGGCAGAAAGGCAAAGCTAAGTTTTTGATGTTTTTCAGTAACCTCAGGGGTGTAATGTTACATTGTGAGCCACATACAGCCCACTTTAATCTTAAGTGGGCCAAACCAGCAAAAATCCTCTTTCTGTCAGTGTAAAGTTGTTTAATTACACATTTATTCCTCTTTATTATATAAAAAATTAGTTTTAATAGTACTTTTCAGTTTTTCTACAGGCTAGATAAATACTGCTATAGCAAATAAGTAAACTGTTGTTTATCTATTAGGTACTTTGGTGTAGTATGAATGACAAGATCGTTCTCATTAGGAAAAAGCTGTAAAACCTATGGAAAAACAGTTAAAGGTAAAACATCTGTGCACTCATTCACGTTTTCCAAAGCTGTCTATGCTGGGTCTATTCTGGCCTTGTGCTTTACCACCCTGATGTAGAGTCATCATTTTCTGTGTTGCTAACAGTTTAACAAAAATAATTTAAAATCATTTTTAACTCTAATAAAATACTATATATTATAAAAACAAAAGCAATATAAAACCAGCAAAAAAAAAAAAAAAGGAAACAGTTAAGATAGGAACAAGGAAGTTTGGGCCAAATAGAGCCCCACTTATTTAGACCCACAACTTCACACAGATGACCTCACCCAGATGTCAGTGAACTTCCCCTAATAGAAAGAAAAGAAAAACACACTGGCAAAACAATAACAGGATGCAGAATGATACACAACAGAAGGCAGTCAGTCCATTTCGCGGCACAGTGTCATACCATGTGTCTGTCGCTTGATAGGACCCAGTTTATTTCCATAGCAGGACACCAGGCCAAAGCACAACTTCAAACTATGTAAGGACTCTTTGGAGAAGAAGTAGGTCAGCTGGTGTTCTTCAAACTGAGAGGTCAGCAGTGACATTACTGGAGCTCAGCAGCTTGTTCGTATGATATATAAACAAAGTTTGATGGAAAAAATAATGTATTGACTATCTGCTCACTGATTTATTGATGAAAAAAGTAAATTGTAAATGGACTTGTTCTTATATAGCACTTTTTACTTTAGCACAGTTTGCTTTGCTAACAGAAACCCATGAGCTAGAAATACATGGCTTTCAGGTTTGACGATAAATGCTGCTGGGGTCCTTGTAGCCTCTACCTACTTACTAGGCCTTCTTTACCTTGGCAGGAGTTACTGACAACATTGACAATTAAGCTCAAATTTTAGCATTTACTTCTCATTTATTCTACTTTTACATATTTAAAAATCCCTCACCATGGCAGCTGTGTTTAACAAAGGATTAAACAAACTTGAAGTCCAGTATCATAGCAAAACCAGCCGAACTAGAACACTTCTAACATGTTATAAATGAATCTAGTTTTCCATTATTTTCCCTTTGGCAGAGCTGCTTTTGAAAACAAATAATTTTCCCTCCAAACATTAACACTGTCTCGCGCCCACCTTTCAAGGTCGGGGTTACTGCGCACGCCCACTTCCTTCTTTTAGAAACTGCCGTTTGGGCTGCAAAAGAAAAAAAAAATAGAAGAAGAAAAAAAAGCCTCCCCACCACATGTGTATTGCTAACGGTCCGCGCGCGCATACTCACACACCTTCCGCACGTGCTAACGTCCTTCCCTTCCCGGCTGGGATTTTATTGGACCAAATAAAGAGACAGCTAAAGCCACGTGGCTGTGTTTACTCCCTTCAAATTTCTGGCGGGATGGTTTTAGCAATAAAAGAAGCAGACTTTCACTATCCCGCCAGTCTGCAGAGACTGTACACGACAAGAGAAGCTCTGTAGTGATAAATGTGAAGTGTTGTTTTCTGGGGGAGACAACATGGGAAATAACCACTCTTCAAACTTGAGCATTCCCTCTGGCTTGCTTGGTTTGCCCCTCTCCAGCAGAGAAAAGAAGCTGAGCTGCAGCACAGAGGGTAAGCTTTACACTTTATTTCTCTGTGTGTATCATTTCAATCTGTTAAATCTTAGTTAAACAAACAAACAAACAAACAAACAAAAAACATCTTTCAGGATTTTTGGAATGGGGTGTCACAGGGGAGCTCAAGAGCACAGCAGAGGTGCTGCAAAGGAATTTGGTGTAGAAACTGGCTTAAAAAGACATGACTTACAGACTCATCTGTGGCTCTGGTTCTTGTTACAGAACCAGGACAAAGTGGTTATTATGTGACAATGTGATGATTATTATTAGTACTGCCAAAGTGTGGGCCAGTGGCCCCTGGTGTGTTGTGAGGGTACTGCAGGTGGGCAACAGTAGTAACAGAAATTCAGTTTGAAGTTACTCACAAGTTTGAACAGTTGCATATTTATATACATTTATTTATATAAAAAAGTAAATTTAAACCGATAATAGGAGGAAGTAAGGTTGTGATAGTACTCTGACCTAAATTTACAGAACCATAATGAAGTTTGTGTCCCAGTGGCAGGTGGGTCACACGTTGGCCTTATCTGTTTGTGTATGACTGGATAGCATTAAGAATTTTCATTCAAAAACCTGCTGTTTTATCTGTATATTCAACAAAAATTTCAAGGAAATGTATCACTTTCTCTTGAATTTTGATTAGAGTTTTTAGGTGGGCCTAAAAACTAGTACTCCTTATGTTGAATGACACTTTTCATAATCTTATTCATGATATAACTGGATCATTATTATTGCTGTTATTATATAATTGTTGTAGCTTTAGCTATAATAATACAATTAATTTACAAAATAATAGGCAACTAAAGTGTTAAACTAAATAATATTGAGTACAAAGAGGAAAAACTGCATCTGAAATATATTGGAGTAAAAGCAGAAAGCAGAATAACATGGAACTACTTAGTTAAAGTAGAAGAATATTCAACCTGAATAAATGTACTCAGTTACATCCCTACTGGCCCTATCCATGTGCTCATCTAATGGTGTTTAATTGTAAGATATAATAGCAGTACTTTAGATATAAGTAGTGCTTTAGTTCATATATCATATCTTTAGTGGGGGGCATCAGTTATGGGTTAGGTGGCACTGGTCCTCCCCACGCCTCTCTTTTGGACACACCTCTGTTCACCAGCATGTTTTGATTTGGCAGGTCTTTAGACCACATGACCTTCCTGACACAACCATTTGTGTCTCCTATTGGGATCGTACTAGGAATGTTTCACGTGTTAGGTGAATGTATAAACCACCTTACAATGGAGCCTTAATGAATGCAGGGTTATTCATAGCACCACACGCAATTGTCCCACAATAATATGAATTCCAGTCATGTTTTCTGGCTCTTTTTCATATACTTTTAACATTAAACTTTGTACTTTCACATAAAACAAAAAAAAAAACCCAACACATTTTGTAGCTGAAACCCTTCTCCAGTGTCTTAGCCGTTTTCCCCCACACCCTAATCAAACCAAACTTCTGTATTTGCTTTTTCAGACAGACAGGAAATGCCTGTTGCTCATATTGTTGCTATATTGAGGTCCATGTGGGCTGAGAGAGGTTAAAAGAGGCCACTTCATAGCTTCCCCAACACCCCCGAGGGGCTGATGAGAAACACACAAAAAAGCTTGTGAGAACAGACAAGGAAGTGACTGGTGGAGAACTAATGTAATCTCGAAGCAAGGAAAATATACAAACTGACTGTGTTTTCAAATTTTTGGTCCCACTATTGTTTCTTCCTTTTTCCTGTATTTATTTATGCCTCTATACATCTATACAGATTTTTTATTTATTTTATTTTCAATAGACATTGGCATCTTTTTTCACTTTAATCACGTACATATAAACATTCTGTACTTGCTATGATCGCAGAGGAATGCGTTTTAGAAATGCGCATATACGCCGCTAGGTGGTGCCATTGTATCATATCGATATCGCTCTATGGAGGGACCCTATTAGAGGGATCAGCACTTCAGGATTGAACTGGCAAGTGGAAGTATGACTTCATTGGACTGTTGTGGACAAGCTGAACTACATCTTTCATCAGAGTCTTTCCCTGGATTAAGTCGCAGCACTGGACAGAAACACTTGTTTCTATTTAAGCATCCATTGTTCATTCTATGAAACAGCTGCATGCTTATTCTGTAATGTAGTGCAAGTAGATCCTTATGTCTTTTTGCCTCAGGCAACAAATGTGACTGTCTAGTGACCGCTCATTGGGTTTTTTCTATATTTAAAAGCTTCACAGAACAAGAGGGTTTCTCTTTATAGGACTCTTTATAGTACTTTTAAAGCATTTAAATCAGCAGAAGACCTGATAGCATCGGCCAGGCTGGTGTTTCAAATTACAATGAGGCGGAGGAGAGAAGTGGTTGTAGAAAAAAAAGAGCAGAATTTGATTTGTTGTCTTCAGATCTCATGCATGTTTAGGTTGCATGCTGTATGTTTTACAGATTGCCTGCATTTTATATGAATATCAAAATAAGAATGTCCTTTGTGTGAACTTGTTCATTTCCCTCATTCATAACAAAGCTCTTGGGTGGCAAAGAGGGATTCAGTTAAACATTAAGCAGCACTGACGTTATTTATGACCGCTCGGCTGTGCGTGCGCCTGTGACAGAGAGAGGCAAAAGAAGAAAGAATATGAAAGGCATTATCATTTCGGCAGTAATATTCGGTGCATATATATCACCTATTAATCATCTTCATTGATGGGAAATCACGCTGTAAGCAGTCGCCATACATTTTTAATACTGATTTCAATTTTATAAATAGGTCCAGTCAGTTGGTTAGAGCTAATCCGTTTGCGGCTGTTCAGAGCAGTTCCCGGCTCTCATGCTGTGTGGTCTGTTTTCTGTTAAAACACTGGCAACGAACCCCAGATCTCCCTTATCGCAGCCTCAGCTTCCTCCTCCAAAGGTCAAATTCAATTATCTTTCCACTTTATTTTGCTCCTTGTCTTGTCTCTTCACTTCCAAACAGGGGAGAAGGTTTGGCTGCCTTCTGAACCGTGTGCTGGGATGGCTCCATAAATCTTGGGGTGAAAGCCTAATTTCAAGTACTGCGTTAAAGGGCCTACACTGTAGAAGGGGTTTGCATTTATACTTGCACGCTCATGAGTCAAGGTGTTGGCAAAACGTAAAAAAATGATTGAGTCTAAACTTGGATTGTGAGAGCTGCAGAAAGGAGAAAAACATCATAGATCTGCTTTTTTTGCAAAGCGCTACACAACAATGCACCAACATGGATGCATACTTCGTCGAGGCGGAGTCCAAGCAGACTTAAAAAAAAACCTATAATAAGGATCGCTTGTCCTCGATGTCCACAGCTGTCTGCCCACCAACAACCTATAATCCTGCCTTTCACCCTGAAGTATGCATTTGTTGTTGGTGCACTGTGGTGTAATGTCTCATGGATGAGTCTTGGCAGTCACAAAAACATCAACAGGACTTGAGCCTCACTTTCACCCTGTGATGATGGACTTTACGTCTCTCTATGACCTAAGTGTAACACTGCATAATACGTGGAAGTGCCTGAAAATGCTATCATACAGACAAAAGGATTTTGTTGTGCAACTTGTAGGCTAGCCTTGGAAAAGGGCTGGTACTGTGGAGCTCTGTCTTATCAATAAAACATAGAGAAAAGCAGAAGAAGCTGCGCTCTAATTGATAACAGACACACAGTAATTATGTCTCTTGTTGTTGCTAATCCCCTGGGATATTAGATATACTTTAGGAAAGGAAGTTCTCATATTTACAAGCTCCAAAAATAGCCCTGTCATCCAGCACTCTCAGTATATCAGTGTCCTGTCTGAAGCAGGGGCCCTGCAGAAGTTTCCCACACGTGTCACATGAACGATGTCATGAAGAGAGAGCGAGGGAGAGAAAAAGAGGGTCAGGGAGTAGGAAAGGAAAGAAGGGTTGCTTTAAGGAGAGATAAGAAAAATAACAAGTCCAAAAAAGCCCACCAAATGATGCTAGAAGGGGAGGGGGGTTACGATAAAGGGTGTGGCTGGTGATTGACCCATTGGCTGCAGAGGGAGAACAGGAAAAGGGGAACAGATGGGCGGAAGCACTCAGCACTGTAGAAGTGTTATAGGTGAACAGAGCGTCTGTGAAATTGACTCGGTTTTCCTGCTTCAAATAAGAGTTTACGCATTGGGGTTTTCTGGCACCCACAGCTTCGTCTTTCCTCTCCTGGATAAAATAAGAACAAATTCCAGAGCTGCAGTCTTTACCTGTTACTGGGCCCTGTTGTTTACCTGAACATTTTAACTGCATACTGTACATTGTAACATCTCACAAGGTCCTGGACATGATATCCTCTTACAGAGTTCCCGCTGGTGCGTGCCTTTCCTCGGCAGTCGTCTTTGATGTCTGACATGCAGTTTGTCTTTGGAGTTGGGCCTGCGGATAGCAGCTAGTGTCCAGTTCAGCACATTCCAGCTTTGCTAGATTTTGATGACAGTTGAATTAACAGCTACATTTGAATGTCAGATGCTGGCCACCTTTATATGATTTAGAGAAAAGAAAATCGAAAATATTTTGTACAGGGGGGGAAAAAAAATCCACACGTTACTCATGAAATCTACAAAAACACAAGATATGAGTAGCTAAATTGTGTATATAAAGATTTCATCAGTTTCTCCAAATATTTTTGTTCAAAACCATGAGTTTACTTTGAATAAATCAAAGCGGTCCTTTGCTTTCACTCTGAAGTTTAGAAAGTTCATCATTCATCTGTCTTATTTTGCAATTAGAAACAAACAAAAAAGTAATTCTCACAAAAAAATAATCATTCTTGCACTTCTATGTGAGAAAGGTGTTTATTTTGGCATTGAAGTCTGATTGGGTCAGCCAAAACAAGATGATCTGAATCGCAGGAAAACTTTGGCTGCCCATTTGTCTTAGCGTCATGTTTGAACTACAGTCACAGTTTTGCAAATCTGTCGAGGAGCAATGTTTCACCACATACATCGTTTATTTTTCTTCTGCTTTGTCTGGAGAGACAGTGATAAGATGCAGATACCCGATTCTGTTTTCATATTTCCTGAAACATTCTCTCTGTTTGTAGAGTATCAAATATATAGTTGTAAGAGAAACCTCTGTATAAACACCTGAATCACAGAACAAGAGGGGTGCCATGATTTTTGTGTCATTTAGTGACTGATTTGATCATTTTTTATGGACTCACCATCACTGATCTGTTATGCTGTGCATCTCACTCGTTGATCTTGAAGCTATATCTCAAGCAGCAGGAAAGAAAACAGCCTAAATGTGCTCAGTGAAGTGCATCCGTCCCAAACAGCATGGTCGCTAGCAGAAGAGTCAGTACGCACACCTCAGCTTCAAGCTGCACCATGGGAACTAGGGATGGATGAAAGCTGTTTCCCTGGAGACCTGGACAATACAGGACCTGCTCTGTAATTAGCTACACCCACCCGAGTCAGCAGCGAGGCAGGGGGCATGCCTCAGCTCAAGATGTTTCTCTGACTACATGTTGCTGCTTTGTTTTAAAATAGTGGGGGGAAAAAACATGCAACGAGGCAATAGGGCAAAAGACAAGGACATAGCAGCAGGAAAGGAAGCAAAATGGGCTGCTAAGATTACAGGTAAAATATATAAAAATGTGCTAAAAATGTTATTTTATTGAAAGCAGAATGATGTGATTTTCTAATGGACTTTAAACAAAGACTTGTCATGGACTGTATATAGACGTTAAACACAGCAACTGCAATGTGACCAAATGGTTGCAATGTCGTAGTTTGAAGACTTTATTATTAGTCATTTGAAGACTGTCAATATTTTGGTGTTATAGGGCCAAATGTGACCATATTTGGACAGGAATGTGGACTTCTAAGTTATTTGCTCTTTAATGCTAGCAAAAGCATTAGCCTGATAGCATTAGCCTCACATAGACATAGAGATGTGCTAGATAAGTAACATACAAGTAAAATGAAAATAAAATTTGACTCTCTGTTCATCTTATCAGATGATTCCTTTAAATCATGCTTTGGTTTTGTAACTGTAAGCATGTTTATTTATCCTTTGACTCAGTTTTGGAGTAAGCCTCAAGTGGCAATTTCAGGAACTGCAATTTTTGGCACTGGTTTCCATTTTTCCTCACCAGAGCTCTCTGCTTGATGCTGCCATCCACTAAACATGTTAATGATATTAAATTTGCTAATTAAACTTTACCGTTAAAGTAAAGATGTGCTAGTTGGCATGATATGTGTTATACGACAAACTCTGGCCTCTTCATTTCAGGGTCAGTGAGCAGAGCTGCGGGCCTTCAAACTGGCCTAGATACCAAAAAGAACAGCACGTTATTACTGAACCTCTGGTGCTGCTCGTGGCTTGAATTTCTTTTATGACAGTTGACACGAGTGACTCATGCACCCAGAACTAGGGAAGGAGAGGCCTGACTTATGTGCCCCCTGGAGTTTCATTTATATGTCCTTTATGGTGCACAGTCCAGTGGAGAACAAAAACTGCTTTGTGTTAGAGCCTCTGTTTTAGTTTGCTCAGATGTTTTTGATCGGGGATAATTTTTTTTGGGAGGTGGTTAGAATACACAAACTGTGGTGAAATCACAAAAATAATAGGCATCTATCATCAGCCATAAGGTGAACCCAGAGGGAGTTTTACTATTTTGATAACATTTAAAGCTCAGGCGCCGATAAATTAGGCATTGACCGGAGCAACAAAGTAGCTTCTACGACTTTTGACATGTGCAGAACACTGTATTTTTTTCTGCCTTGTATGGGAAATTTTCAGCAGAACAGCCTGCGTATCACTCCTAACCCCCAAGAGAGGGCCAGAGAAGGGGCAACTAGTAGAAAAACAGGAAAGCTAGAGTTACAGGGAGGTTACCCTACATGCAGCTTATGTCTGTCATACTGTCTCTGGCTACAAACTGCAGAGCAATGGAAAGAGATGAGTGCTGAATGGAAATATGCATTTATGTAATGCAGTAGCTGTCTGCTCCTCCATATGCCCCTCTCCTTTTGGACTGTGAGACAAATCAGGTGGACCTTAATGGTCAAAGAAACGCAATTCCAGTAAGCTGAGATGCAGTGCCAAATGTCAATAAAAAAGAATGCAGTGATTTCCAAGGAAAAAAAACATAAGCCCACTTTTAAAATTCACAATAAAACACTTATAAAATGTTTAAACTTAGAACAGTTACTATTTTAAGAAAACAACAAGGTCATTTTCTATTGATGGCAGCAATATGTCTCAAACAAGTTGGGAGAGGGCCATGTTTACAACTGTATAGGATCTCCTCTTCTTTTAATAACTGTCTGTCATCTGGGAAGTGAGGAGATCAGCTGCTCGACTTTTGTGAGAGGAATGTTGTCCCATTCTTGTCTAACATAGGATTCTAGCTGCTCGCTGCTCCTGGGTCTTGTTGGTCGTATTTTTTGTTTCATGATGGGTCAAATGGTCTGGACTGTTGGCAGGCCACTTCAGTACCCGGACTCTTCTACTACAAAGTCATGCTGTTGTAATAGGGGCAATGTGAGGTTTGGCATTGTCTTGCTGAAATATGTAAGGTCTTCCCTGAAAAAGATGGAAGCATATGTTGCTCTATGACTTGTACTTGTGCCTTTCAGCATTGATGGTGCCTTTCCAGATGTGCCAGCTACCAATTCCATAGGCACTGGTTTTCCTTTAAAGCAGAGATACTGGCATTTGAACTGAGCACTGATAACAACAATTTCAAATTCGAGTCTTCTAACCACAGATCGGTTTTCCAGTTTGCCTCAGTCCATTTTAACTTCGTTTACGTACGGCTTCGTATGTATTTCTTTGCATTACCTGGAAAACTGGGTTCACAGGCAGTGTCTTCTGGAAGTGCTCTTGAACCCAGGCAGTGATTTCCACGACGGAGTGCTTTCATCCCTCTTTTCAATGCAGTGCCATCTGAGGTCCCGAAGATCACGGGCACCCAGTACCGATTTTCAGCCTTGTCCATTCCGCACAGAGATTTCTCCAGATTTTCTGAATCTTTTGAAGATATTTGACAATACACGATGAGATATTCTTTGCAATTTTATGTTCTGGGACATTATTCTGAAACTGTTGGACATTTTGTTCTTTGCAAATTGGTGAACATCTGCACATCTGCCTCACTATCACTCTTTTTCATACCTAATTGTGTCACTGACCTGTTGCCAATTAACCTAATTAGTTGTAAAAATGCTCTCCAGCTGTTTGTTTTTAGTACCACTTACTTTTACAGCCTTTCGTTGCCTTGTCCCAAGTTTTCTGAGATGTGTTGCTGGCATCAGATTCTACCAGACCTGAAATTTTTCTTATTTTTCTTAAAATGAAATCCGACTCATAGCAGTTTGTTAATCCCACAGGGGGTAAATTGTTTTGTTGCAGGCATAAAAATTTAAACACAAAAAATAGAAAATGTAGACTCATAAGTCAAACTAAGGCACTCAAAGCATAGTTTTAGATTAGATATTCCAAAGTTAAACAATACAATGTACAACAGTATAAACAAGATAATGTAAGTGAAAATAGTCCAGCCACAGGTTGGACGTAGCTTCTAGTGAATGTCCTCCTGTGGCTGTCCAGCGTGAGATGTTCCAGTAACCTCTACCAGAGAGTCAGACTTCACAGCCACAACGTTACTGGCCTTGCAGATCAGTTTATTGAGTCTGTTGATATGCGCTACTGTCAATCTGCTGCCCCAGCGCACCAAAGCACATAGGATGGCACTGGACACCACAAGAAATCCTGAGCAGATGGCAAAGGACCTCAGTCGTCTCAGAAAGTCGAGACAGCTTTGGCCCTTCTTGTAGAGACTCCATGGATGGATATAGGGGTCACTGGTGCTCTGGTCGCCCTCATGTCCACAACCTTAGCCCCTTCATCTTTTTATCAGTTTTAACATTTGATATCTTTTCTATTTTCTGTTATGAATAAATTGCGAGTTTATGAGGTTTGCAGATCATTGCATTCTGTTTTTATTTGCGTCTTACCCAGTATCCCACCATTTTCAGAATTGGGTTTGACGGCTGCTGGCTGTTGTTCCTGTGTCTTTTGTTTTGTTTTTGACTTCATAGAAACTATTTTTCTCGAACTGAGAGCTTAGCCAGGTTTGTTGCTGAACCTGGGCTTAGATCTCATGTACACTGTGACCGACATGGTAATAATAGCAAAAGTATTTTGTGTCATAACCTCAGGGTCTGCCCTCGGTCATCGAGCCCTTTGTGGTCAAGGTTACTGGGGGAGCGATGTGCAAACAAATGAAAGGAAATATCCATCTCTAACTGTAACACACGAGCCTGTATGTCTCCTATAAATTCCACATTATTCTGTCATGTCATTTAAAGCTTACCAGCGCACTTCAATGCTTCACAAACTGAACACTCCACTTTTCAGGAACATTAACTTTAATAAAATGCTGCTCCGGCTTTAGCGAGACATTATATTACATGATCAACACATGAAAGGGAAACTACATAAAGGAATGGATTAAAATGGCAAAATGGTTGTAGCTGAAAAGTCCCTAAACTTGGCTGCTCAGCAGTTTAGTTCCCCTCAAACCACTTGAGTTTCTCTAATGAGATTGTGAATTCTTTTCAGCTGAATATTTGAGAGTGAATCAATTTAGAGGTTCGAATTTGGGACCCGGAAGGCAAATTCTGACAAGCCTTAAATTGCTTGGGAGGTAGTTTGCTTTTGAACGATGTCATAAACTCTAATGATGTTAAGAGGCTTAATTGGAATTTTCTTAAATATAGCTTTGTTGTTTAATACAGACCACAAGAATTCACTGCCTCACTTTTGTAGCCCTCACAGGATTAATGTGAATATGGCACGGGACTTTACACAACTGCGGTGCAGCAGTGGAAGGCTGCGGGTTGACAACATCTACCCAGCCTTTCAAAATATGATCCTTTAAAAATATATTTACGCTGCCCTGAGACCGGGTTGGTTATAAACGCACATATTTACACAGACCTCTGTTTATTGGGGCATTATTTACTTTTAATCTTTACGAGATCCCGTTTTATTTCTCACCGTTCTTCAACAATGATTAAAAATATATGGCTTTAGCTCGTAAATTTTAGTGCTCAACAAAAACATCTCTTTCTGGAGCATGCCTGACAGACTGTGAGGAGCGAGCATGTGGCTGTTTGTGTGGAGTCATGTTAAAGATGACAAAGAACTTGACCCAGGCATCAATAAGCCTTCCTATTCCTCTTTAGATTGGAGACCAGATCCGATGAGCCCTCTGACAACTGTAGTTTTCCACTACATCAAACAAGCTACAGTCTAGTAGATTAAAAGATGAATGCATAAGGAACACATTAAGATTATATGTCTACGCAACACAGTGTGTGTGCTTTTGAAGACTTCTCCAACTTATACCGTAATGGAAATGTTTTGTAAGGGTATGAATTTCGCATTAGGCAATACCTTAATTCGACCACCATCTTGAGCCACACCTGAATCTGAAGACAGTGTGCGAGAGGCTAGAAGAAGTTCTCGGCCAAGAGTATTTCCTGCATCTCCTCTGGTGGTGCATCCGCTCCTCATCCCAGAGAACATCGAGACAATAGAACAGATGGAGGAAGAAGACTGTCTGTGCATCTGGTTAAATGCATTGAAAGGACATTTTTAGCAAGCCTCCCACTGACAGTGAGGCCTGAAACAACATGTTAGTGGAGCCATGACACAGCTTCATGTTTCACTACCAGAAATTAAAATTTAGTAAGATGTAGCAAATTTTTGTGCATCTAAAATGCTGAATAACATTTGATTTTGTTTTTCTCTCAGTGCCGCCTTGCTTCTGCTTCCATTGTCAGAGTAGCAGAGGTCATTTAAAGCTAGAGCCTGACATGTTACATAATGTCATGATTTAGACTCCCTCAATGGAAATTGAATCAGGAAATCCCCCCCATACCAAAGTTACTATGTCCTTTACCATTATTCACATTACTGTGACATCCACTCTTTGCTTCCAGCTGTGGATTTTAGCCAGGTGTAGCCCACCTTCAAGATTTGCATTCCTTTAACTGTCATCTTTCACCCCTTTCTTCATATATATATATGTATAATTAGGTTTTAGTTTTTTTTAATTATGTACAGATAACATCATTTTTAAAAAGCTCAGATTGTCAAACGACTGCATTACACTGCATCATCTTCTCAATTTACACCACTCGTCAGTGATTCACTACCAGTGGTGTTTTTAATTTACTGAAATGTGAAATTGCAGAAGTGAAACCAAGCATTTTGTCTTCTTGAAACTACCACAGCATTCAGTCTTATGATCTGAGGATTTCGCAAATTAAAACAGTCTGTGAGGGCACCAAGCACATGGCAAGAACTCCTCCTAAAATGGCTCCAATTAAAGGCAAATGCTGCACTGTTGCTTTGATTTATAAAACACAACAAAAAACCTTTTCTTTCTTTCTTTTTTTAAACGTTGAGTGTTTCATTATCTACGTGAGAGGCTTTTTACTGACACAATGGCCTTGGCAATAGTTGAACTCTTACTGCGTTTTTTGAAAAGCAGGTGCTTGACTCCAGTGGCCCGTTGAGAGTCGACCTAATGAAAAGACAGGAGGACACATTGGAAACAGATGTGAATGCACCATAGTAGAAAACAGTGCACAAAAACAAAAAAGGTGACCAGAAAAACATTGTTGTATGAATGCGGCTTATTGTGCTGGCCCATGTGTGTTTGATGGAGATGGTTGTGTTCACATTGAAGGTGGGTATGACTCACTTCATCCATTAGATCAGTGGCTGGGGTTTGGACAGCAGCCTTCCCCCTGATACTGAGACCACCACACACAAACCTTCCCAAACAGCCATCTGCTCAGCATTTCTACACATGCCTTTGAATCTTTAAAGAGATTTAAAATACTGCAAATGTAACACTTTGCTGTCCAAGGACCAGTCACTGCGCTGCTCTGCATGGCAGCAGTCGCGCTGCTGTGGGCCAAGTTTCCTTGAACAAACGAGGCATGTCTGCCCTCCTCCTCTGGAAACAACTTGATTCGCTGTAGGAGCCATTGATATCACTGCATTACATATGCTTAATATCCCAAAGGGGGACCGTATGCATTATTATGTATTTTAGAGCACACCGTTGCTCTAAAGATTCAGCTTTTTTTCTGGACTGTATGTCGCTTTAGCTGGCTTTGCTGGTGTTTTCCGCTCTGGATTAAACCACGTTCGCACCTCACACTCACTAATCACACCAAAATCTCAAAAGCTTGCCAGTGTGCATGGCTCCTTAGTGTCACAGGAAAGTGTAAATTGAAAGTCAGAGCCTAAAATGAATTTGATGTGAAACAGCACATCACCTCCCCCCAGTTAAAGCACTTCTGTTTGATGGGCCAAATTGTGGTTTATGCCAGGTGTGCGTGATTAAGGTTGGTCTTTGAGTTAATAGGGAAATGAACAACAGTCTTACGTGTTAATATCTGATGTTCGGTTAATGCCACCTCAGTTTCTTCTTTGACCCATGTTATAATTATTACACCCCTTAGAGGACTTTGTAACTTATAGTTAAACCAAACCATTTCCAAGTGTAATAGTGCTGTTTTGTCAAATTATAACACTGTTACCAAGGAGAATGTGATTTATGCCCCTTTTGGGACCACAGTTTTTTCATTACATTGATTTGGTTTAGATTTTTTTTTTTTTTTTTTAGCTCTTTAACAAAAATATGTTGCTTCATTGATTTTAGAAGCCACGTCTATTTTTTTTAGAATTAGGAGAAGGTCATAGTTTAGTTAGAGTGTAACTGGCACACTAAAAACTACACTATGGGAATACACAGTGTGTTTACTCGTATGCAAAATCAAGTAATATGTATATCGCTAAATACAAATACACCACTCGGGCATAAAATTATGACATCCCGCCTGATATGGTCCTGGTCTCACTTTTGATTCACAGCCCTGACCCATTGAGACATGAACTCCACTAGACTCCTGAAGGTGTGCTGGGGTATCTGTCACCAACATGTTAGCAACAGATCCTTTAAGTCCTGCAACTTGCGAGGTTGGGCCTCCGTTGATTGGACTTGTTTGTCATCCTAGAGAGATGAAGGATTGGATTGAGATCTGGGGAATTTGGAGAAGAATTCAGCACCTCAAACTCGTTCCTGTGCTTTTCGAACCTTTGCTGAACCATTTCTGCTGAAAGAGGCCACAGCCATCCACGAAAGGGTGTACAGGGTCTGAAACAATGATTAGGTACATAGTATATAAGTGTAGCAGCACGAGGTGGGAATAAAGTAAATACTCTTCACAGTTTAAAAGACAACGCCACCCTGGGAATTTCACCCAGAGAATACTGGAAGTAACACTGATCACCAAGAAGGCACTTAGGTTTGTTATACTCAGTACAGAGATGAGGTTCAATGATAAAACAGTTTGACAATTTATTAATAATTATTTGAAACATATAAAAGCACAATCATGAAATCAATGTACAAATATGCTTAAAAAAGGTATTCAGAGCCGAGGCTTACCAGTGGAGGGGCAGGGATGCCACGCACAAACTCAAAAAAAAGAAGAGAAAACACACCAAGACACAAGTGCAGCACACTATCACACACTCACACTAATAAACTAAAAAAGGCAGGTGTGTACACTCAAAGGATCCCACCACCAAGGCACCGTAGTCTCCTCCACGTCGGCACTCCGCATCTGAATAAAAGAAACAAAGAAAATTTTAATATATTACAACAAAACTAATATCCACACGCTGGGGATAGCCCAACTGCAGGAACACACTGGTGATCCGCAGCTAGAAAAAGGGCCTCCCACCAGTGGCGTAACAAAAATCCAAACTACAAATCAAAACAATGGAAAAAACAAACATACAACCTAAATAAAACTTTAAAATATGGAGTGGACGGAATCGCCATATTGCTCCAACTTGCTGTCTATAAGTTAATCATCCAGTCAATCAATGTGCACACCAGCCGACTCCCGTAGCCGGCATGCATATGGCCGCTGTCCACGCCGCTGTCCACTTTAAAAGGCTTGCAGCAGCAGGAAAAGAAACCTCGCGACAGGAACAGATGGTAAAAGCAAAGCAGCAGCACTTCAGTTAGCGTAGCGTTCTGTAAAACGAAGGCCCACACTTTCTGCAAAGCATAATAAGTATTTACTATAAAAGAACAATAAAAGGCAGAGATCGTAACAAAACTGAGTAAACAGCGTCACGAATCATGAGCAGAGTGGCTCATAGGAGGCTTCTACAGCTACGACCTAAAAACAATACCTATTTACCACCAAGTAAGGTAATGTATGCACTACAATGACTAAACACCTACCAGCCGCGATGGAGGCTTCAGAAGGGTAACCTGCAAATTATCTCTGCAACACCAAGGGAAGTCAGGTGACCAAAAAGGAGATCACAGGTAAACGATCCAGGAATGCTCAAATGGCCACTATTTATACTAGCGCCCCCCTAATGCGCCAGGCCGAAAGTGGGTTGAACCGAGAAATAACATTCATCCTGCCACATGACATAAGTAACATCCACAAGGATGGCAGGACCCAAGGTTTCCCAGCAGAGCATTATCCAAAGCATCACACTGCCTCTGCTTGTCTTCTTCCCATAATGCATCCTGGTGCCAGGTGTTCCACAGGTAAGTACAAACACCCATCCATCCACATGATGTAAAAGAAAAAGTCATCCATCAGACCAGGCCACCTTCGATTGCTCCACGGTCCAATTATGATGCTCACATGCATCATAATTGGATGGAGATCAGCATGGGCACCCTGACTGGTCTGCAGCTAACTAATTTAAAAACTTATATTATGCCTCATTGGTGTATATGACATTGAGAAGGGGCATGTGACAAGTTAAAACACTGACCTGATGGCTCTGGTATACTCTGGGAAGCAGTTTGCTGACATGCTTTGGGTCCATTTCTCAGTTATTCAGTGGCTAATTATCCAGTGTCAGTGGTCTCTTTGAGGATGACAATGCTTCCATTAAAAGGACACGAGGAGTCGCTGCATGACTTAATGAGCATTAAAGTTATGTAAATTATTTCTTATGGCCTTCACAATTACCAGATGTCAACCCAAAATTGGACACCTGTGGCAGATTTTAGACTGATGTGTCAGATGACGTTCTCCGCTGCGATCATCCAAACACCAAATGAGGAAATATCTTTTGCAAGAGCGGTGTGTAATCCCTCCAGTTGAGAGTCGGTGCCAAGGCTCATTGAAGTTATCCTGGCAGGATGTGGTGGCTCAGCACCTACTAAGACACTTTGTTGTTTTTTCCCTATAATTTATCATCCATTTGTATTAGGGCCCTGTGTGGAAAGATTGATGATGTCATTTTTTAGGAAGGCAGTTTCTAGAAAGTGTATTTCCCCAAGTATCGCACAGTTGCACTGAATATTTGTGCAGATGCCCCACTGTTTCTGCAATGATTGTGCAAAAAACGATCCTAAAAAGTACAGTTCTTTTTCTTTGGAGCAAAGTGAGCCTAGTAATCATGATGCTTTCATTAACACCCCGTAGTCTGCACTCACACAGTACATCAAGCATCAGGGGGAAGCAGCAGCACTTGTTACTGCAGCTCTGTTGTGTTTACAGTTAAACTTGATTGCAGAACTCATTGCAGCCTCATATTCACTTCCTTTGTTAATCCCTTTGCTGTAGCAACTCTTTCTTTTGGAGGCAAGGGTGAGGGCAGGGGGAATTTCACTTCTGCTTCGCTTCACCCCCTACACCATTCACCAAGGCGCTTATAAGGAGCCACCATATCCTGCTAAAACAAACAGCATTGAGGAGCAAGAAACAAACGCTTTTGTCTTTGAGTTATATTTAGTTACAGTCTGCCTTCACCCATACACCATCTCACACAAGGCTTGCTTGCCCTCAGATTGAGTTAGATCAAATATGACCATGTTGTCATCTACCAGAAACCAGCAGCACTTCTCCCCCCCATCCCTTTGCAAATTGGCGGGTTGACTGTCAGCACAGCCAACCCGCACACACGAACCACCTAATTCTGCCATATGCTTTCCAATTAGTCACTGCCATGATGGTGACGTCTCGGAAGTATCATTTGCGAGCATAAATATTCATGCATTTCCATTTCTTCAAGAACAGATTCTGTTCATGATATTTGTCACACTGCTGCTGCTGCTGCTGCACCTCGGGCTTCTGTAATGCTCATGCTTTCCCAGCTCCCCCTTCACTGATGTTCTGATTCCTACAAGCCCTGCAGGCCATGGCTCCTCAGAGAGCAGTGCGGTCCAGAAGACAGGAAACAGCTTGAGAGAAGCACAGCAGTCAAGGCTGTGGGAGGACAGAGGATAGGGTGGGGAAAAAGGGGATTTCCTCATACAATGCTTGGACTTTTATCAAAAGTGTGGAATCCTTATCTGCCGTGCACTCTATGAGTGAGTGATAAAATCTGGGTCGCTCCCCTTGCCATTAGTGTGTATATTGCTTTAGGGTTCTGTGATTTACAGTTTTGCTATATATCAATCTATCTGTTAACTTTATGTAGATTAATTCACCCCCACCCCCTGCCACTACTACCACCACATCCGTTAAACAGCCATTACGGAGTCATTTTATTGTTGCCAAACTTTCCAGCCTGCAGTTATTATATGCAAATATCTCAACAGACTCTCCTTTTGCATCTCTATCAAACATACTGTTTGTCTTAAAGGCTACACGCCCACGGGGCTTCATTATAGCGGTGATTAAATCACGATTAATTATTAAGAGGCTCTGAGATGTTTTTGAAGAGGGGGAGAATCTATGCTCGCTGTGTCTTTAAAGTCGTGCAGAGGGGAGCCCGTACTAAAGAAAGGAGGGGGCTGCTGTGCGCCAGTTGGAGGTATCTGCCTGTCGCAGCGCTTGCTGTTGACATTAAGAAGAGCGTGTCGGTGGTCCAGCGGGGAGGTACAGAGCGATCGGAAGGCACTGATACTAAAGACTGAAGCAGGTCCAGGCAAATACTCAGCAGACCCGTGATACATGGATGGACAGAGAAGCACTGCAATCGGGATTAAGTTGTCAGCCGGCGCGAGACATTTCTGGATATAATGGGAAATTCAACACCTAAACCTTTGATAGGTGAGGCTCATTACCGATTTATCATTAACGAGGCTGGTAATGTTTACACAAGATAGGGTGTCTGTGCGGAACGGTTTGATACCCAGTGGATACACATGGCTTGTCCTACTTGTGTTGTAGTACAGACGCGCTTCCCATCACGGGGGCGCAGAGCGTGATTCCCAGGGAGCGAGTCCAAGCGAGCGCTCCAGCAGCAGCAGTCGCGTTTCTCCCCATAATCACTTTGAAGGCATCATTTACGAGGTTTATACAAAGGGATGTGGCCTCAAAATTTTGAGAGCATTAGCATCGAAAATAGTCAGAAAAGTGACTATTTAAGCTAATGCTGGGGATCTGATGCTTGGGCATTAATAAACTGTAGCTACATAAATAATATGGCAGTTATTTAGCTCATAAATAACTACAGAACATACAGTGAGGAAGTGGGTAACCTGCCCTCAGTTCTATTTCTGTTTGCAAATTAGTTGAACATACAACACTTTGCACATTAAATTGATTTAAATTTTAAGCGTTTTAATTATTTAATTTCATTTTTTAGTGTCATCATAGCTTTTTTCCCCCTTTTTACTTCCCGTTTCCTTTTTTTCTCTTTATGTGTGGCTCTAACAGCAAATATCTGGCTGTTTATTGGCCTTAGATTCTGGTATGATTACAGACTAAAATCACCAAGGGCACGCACTATAAGGACACATCAAGAAGCAAAACAAGAAAAATCACCACAAACAGTAACTGAACAAATATGAAACTAGGCCACATTCTTAATATATGCAACTATATTTGCTGCTGATCGTTTCCAGTATCTCCGAGTATCAGAGGTGTTTTATGTAAAGTACAGTCTCAAGTGATTGCCAGTGATTTGCATGTGGGTTGATTGTCAGCCCCTAGTTTTTGAATAAAGCTGCTGTAATGAGCTCTCAGAATGCCTCCTTCTGAGCCACTTTATGGTGACACCTAGAGCACATTACTTGATAATCAGTTCCACATATCACTTTGATTTAATGTCTGTCACCCTCTCACGCCCCCAACAGACCCACTCACTGGCTAAACGATGTGGTTGCTGCCAGAGCAGCTGAAGTGGGGTTTGGCCTGAGAATGTTTAGTCATAGAAAAACAGGAGCAGCCTGGATCCTATTAATGTTTTAATCAAATATCTGCATTTATGCAATCCATATCACAGAGTATATCTTCTCATCGCGAGTTATTTTGTTGGCTTTAGAGGTGATTACCAGGAAATTCCCTTAAAATCCACATTGTCTTGCTCACTGAATCATTTACAATGTGATGAACACATACGTCTGAGACATATGAGTGACTAAAGAGCCTGATCATCTCGTGGCCAAAGATAACTCTGACGAATACACATAATCAGATTTACTATCAAAAAGCTATCTTTGGCATGGCAGTTTGTCTTGTGAAGTCTTATGATTGCATTTATTTGTGCTTTTTTCTATTCATCAAGAGCAAGACAACGTTCCCATGCCCCAACTCTTCTCCAAAGCCAACTGATTCATGTACGGTAGCAGATACTGAATATGCTGTGTGCAAGGAATTTGTCTGACGGCAATAACCTCCACCACCACATTAGCTGAACTAAAAAAAACAAAACAATTTCTGATCAGCTGCCTGGACTTTGTTCACTGTAAAATGGCTCCAGCTCAGATTAGATAGCACAGATTTCTGATTTTGAATCTTAATTTAAGCTTCTTTCCAGAAAGCTGCAGGTGACTTAGAAATGAGTGACAGATTGAAGGAATAACCAGTGGACAGAATCAGTCAGAACAGGAAAGTGGACGGCATTTTTTAATGCGCTGGTCCAAAAGGTCCTATAGCTGTTCTCTTGGGTTTATTTCTGGCAGCTATGAAGGCCATAGAATACCTCGCAGTGACCCATTGTGCCTGTCTTCTAGAGGGACTGATGACCATTTTTTAAATATATTCCCCCACATGGTGTCGTGATTGGACTGCGCAGTGGACTGCGTTGTTTAACATCCTGATCCAAAAGGTCTTACAGCTGCTCAGTTGGGTTGAAATCTGGCGGCTATGAAGGCCATAGAATACCATGCACTGATCCAATGGCTCAAAGCTATGACCTCATTCTAACACTAGCAAAGTAGTTTTGGTGTGGATTGTTTCAGATGGTAGGAATGAACAACTAGAGTGAATGCTCAGCAGAGGATTCGCTTGTTAAAAGATGTTTTAAAGATGACTCTGCCAAATGGTGGCAGGTTTACTAAATGGCATACTGACATTTTGAAAGATCACTGGGTACTTATTTTTCAGAAATAAGTACCCAGTGATCTCTGTGGCGCCAATGTAATGTGTATTCATGAGAGAAACCAGCTAGGGCTAACACAGACCTTGCTGTGAGCTGTCCCTTGCTGCATGACCTGTTGTGCTATGCCTTTCATCTAATAATGGCAAACAAGTGTCTATATCAGGCTTGGTCCTTTAACTGCAGACTCCCACTATGTCACTCTGTCAGCAAGGCAGATGAGCTGAAGGCCTATAGGCTAAGCCCCAACATAGTCTGGCCAACTCCATTTGACCAAAGTATATTTTACTCTTTCAAAAGCTAAATTCCTAGAGTGGAAAGGGAAGGGGCACCAGCACATCATTTGAGATGTTACAGATGTTCTTGCTGCTGCTTCATAGTTTAGAATATAATCAGTGATAATGTCTAATTTAGGAAATGTACTGTGGAACATTTCACTGAGTTATTGTCTTTTTCGCTGTGAATTTTAAACAAATGTAATCACTCTGCGGCCCCGGTGGAGTGTAGAAACCCAGCATCCCTTTGAAAATTGAATCTGAGCCAATCTATACCTTAAACAACAATCTAAAGCTTTAATGCCATTTAATAGTTAACCCAAGCCCCCCCCCCCCTCCCCCACCCCCCACCCCCAGCTCTCTCTTAAGCTACTTTATGGTTTGTCCTGTTTGATTCCTGAACATTGTTAATTTGTTTTGCTCATAAAGAAATTCCTTTCCCCAGAAGGGCATTGACTCCTATGAAGATGAGATCAAAGATTAAGCTTTTTTTATTTGGGTATTTCTATACTGACTAGGGACTGTGTGATTCATCCACCACTTCTGAAGAATCAAAGGCGCTATTCAGGGATTTTAGGCCACGGATGTGTGTACCTCATAAATAGGAGGAAATCTTAAAATTATTTTTTATTATTTTTATTATTCTCTCTCTCTCTCTCTCTCTCTCTATATATATATATATATATATATATGTATATATATATACACATACACACACATACATATATATATATATATATATATATATATATATATATATATATATATATATATATATATATATATATATATACACATACACACACACACACATACATATATATATATATATATATATATATATATATATATATACACACACGTATCTATCTATATATATCTATATATAGATACGTGTGTGTGTGTTTATGTTACTTTTAGCCAAGCCCACTACTTTTTATGTTTCCCGGTGTTGCGTGGACATGGTTTTGACTGAATTTACACTATTTCATTTTGAGATATAAATACCCCTTACGGATGTGGTGAGATGACTGATTTGGGACAGTTTGCCTTTTTATACTGTAAATATGAACTACATGCTAAAAGAAACTCCTTGTTGGGAAGAGCAGAGAGTTTTTAAAAACTTATTATGGGGAATAAAATATGCAACTTTGGGCTTACCTCTGACCTCTAAACCAGCTATATACATATAATTAGCAGGTTCTTTATTGCCTTTCTTCTCTATTGTACCTCTTTTCTCTACTAGTAGATACAACTCTGCAACCCCGCCCGGTGGCTACTCGGCAGTACTACACCCTGCCTAACAATGGGGCAGCTGTTGAGAGAAGAACATCTGCTCCCCCAGTCAGTATCAACATGGAGTCACCTCGCTTTCACCCACACGCTAAAGGCAAGAACATCAGGCTGGATGGGCAGCTTCGCCGTGCCACCCGTAAGAACAGTTTCTGCAACGGCATCACTTTCAGCCATCGGCCTGTGCACCTTTATGAAAAGGTTTGTTTACTTTCCTTAATTAGTTTTGAGACTTTTTAAGGAGGTATTCATTTAAAGAATCAAAGTAAAAGGTTGTTTCACTGTGTCATTCAGGTGCGTCTTCGCTTGACTGGTGTGCACACTGGATGGAGTGGAGCTTTACGTTTTGGTTTTACTAGCTTGGATCCCAGTGAATTAGCTGCTGCTGATATCCCCAAGTATGCTTGCCCAGACCTGGTGACTCGGCCCGGTTACTGGGCCAAGGCTCTGCCCGAGAGACTGGCCCTGAAGGACAACATTTTGGCTTTCTGGGCTGATCGCCATGGAAGAGTTTTCTATAGCATCAACGAAGGCGAGCCCATCCTCTTTCACTGTGGACTCAGCATTGGCTGTCCACTGTGGGCCATCATAGATATCTACGGCATCACTCAGGAGGTCACACTGCTTGGTAAGCATCTTCTTATGTTGTTGTATTCTCACCCTAATCAAATGCTTATGTTTTTTGTTGGGACTGCAGCTGAGTGAGGCGAGCCGCAAACATTTTGGAAAAGGATGAAAATAACTTTACTCAGCTTCATCAGTCAGCTAGAACGCTTTAACTGCAGTGACATATTTTTATGGTTTTAACATATTCACAGCAAATTCAAGCAGCTTCTTGGGAGTTCTACAAAGCCCTGCAGCACCACAGGATGAGTTTGTAGGAGTAGTCAGTTTGTAGTGAGTAGTCGGTTCAGCCTGAGCACTTCAAACCACTCTTCTTCTCCTCCTTTAACACTTTCTTACTATCAGTTTCCTGCACTTTATTACATTCTCCCTTGACTCTGCCATCATTTCCATCACCCTTTCCCCCGCGCTTCCCTCTCATATGTACTGGGTGTGTTTATCTTCAGTCTGACAGGAGCTCTGGCCTTGTTTGGTCAAGTCGGCAGATCCCAGGAGCTTTGGTAAGGGGCCAGTGTGCTCAACTGTTCCTGCATCACTAGAAATAGTAATAAAGGAATGCATCATAAGTCAAAGGAGGACTACTAGCGGCAGACTTGTTTATATCAGTCTCTAAAACAGACAATTTCAGCTGTGCTGTGGATTCTCTGCATGGACTGCGTCCGTTTAGAGAGCACACAATGGCAAAGAAAGGAAATGAAATAGGGAGGCAAATAAAATATTGAATGACACACGAGCTCAGGACCAACAGAGCTTATTTGTTCTGAGAGGGAAGGTTTATTTAACGGCACAACAAACATCATAACAAGAGCGGCGTACGAAGGGCTCTAAGCACAGATGCTTAGTCTAGCTCTCTTTGGAGTGTCCGTCAAGAGGATTTATCAGAAAGGATGTCAGCAAACTGTTGTTGCTTACTGTGTGAAAGTCATGTTTGATTTCTTATTTCAAAGCTGCTTGCTGTCAGCAACGGTAAGAATAAGCATTAAATACCACCACGGATAGACAGAAGTGTTTTTGCAGAAATGTCATATATGCCAACATGTCTTTTTTTTCTCTGTCTTTTTTTAACACAATGCTCAAGGCGAAAATGGCTTTGCACTGCTAAAAAATACAGGAAATCCTCAAAAACCTTAATGTACTACTTTTCATAGTTGTTTATTAATGAGCAACGTGTCTGAAACAGGTCCATTTATTTGTTATTATTTTTTGTTCGTTCTCTTTATAGCTAAAAATACCAATTATTGCATGATTTCGAAATCTTAAATCTAATTATGTTCTGTTGTTTTATTTTGAAGCATTTATTGCTTGAAAGAAAACAACTGAAAAAGTCAAACTTGTATTAAGGGCCTTGTTACCATTGTTTTCCTATAAGAATTCCCACAGTATGTGATAATCAGATCAATTATTGGGTGCTTACCTCACCAAAAAAAAAAACAACAACTAAAAAAGCACATTGCAAAGACATCAAAGTGTCTGCAGCAACACAAATAGGATCCCAGGGCTTACTGCTTTCATGTCATTCCTAGAACAAAGAGAAAAGGAACACCAAGAAAGGAAGTGACCTGAGCTTATCTGGGAAGGATCATGTAATTCTATGTCCAAGTCACGTACTTGCTTTTCCATATTTTCCACCACAGACAGCACGTTTGCTGAGAGTGTGGGATCCAGCTGCCTGAGTGCGGCCCGTCTGAGTGCCTATCTCCCCCAGAGTAGCCACGACTCAGCCAATTACAGCAACAATCAGTTGGAAAACAACCAGGCGGCTGCTGCCAAGATGGCCAACCTCCAGCTCAATAACTACACTCAGCTCATCCCCTGCTGCTCCTCCACCTCTTCCTCCTCCACATCATCCTCATCTGCTTCCACTGGATTCATTGTCCCAAGAGTGGTCCGGGGTCTCTCTTCTCCGCTGGACAATGATTTGCACTTTCACCTCATCCGTGGCTCTGATGTAATACTCTCTGCAGACCGTTCAGCTGCTTGCATTCATTTTCTGGACAGCAGTCGGACTCTGGTGTTCACTGACCGGCCCTTTCACGTGGGTGAGACTTTGTACGTGGAGGTTGGCCACCTGGGCCTGCCATACTTTGGGGCGTTGTCATTTGGTTTAACATCCTGCGACCCAGCTAATCTACATGCTGGGGACCTGCCAGCAGACCCGGAAGTTCTTCTGGACCGCAAAGAGTATTGGGTGGTGCACCGGGTCTTCCCGATGCCTTGCTCTGGAGACGTGCTCAGCTTCAGTCTGCTGCCCAGTGGAGAGGTGCACCACGGGGTGAACGGAGTGGGACGTGGCAGGCTGATCTGTGTGGACTCCTCTCAGGTCCTGTGGGCCTTTTTCACCCTGCATGGGGCTGTTAACAGACTCAGGATACTTGGTACGTGTATTTAAAGCAGCACACAATCGATATCAAGAATCAAACACCGATATTTATTATTCCTTTTTCACCGTAATTCCCAATGTCCTTGAATTTTATTAAGGTAATTAATCCAATTAGATCAGAAGGAAAACCAGAAAGAAAAACAAAAAGTACTAAATAAAAAAGTTACAGGTCTTAGGTAATATCACTGCATTACATAAAACAGATTGCAGTGTTTCGTAATGTGCCTCAATTGATGTCACTTGAGTCAGTGTCATTCAAGGCTAAGGGCTACTAGCATGAAGATGAAATAAATATCTAAGGGTAAGGAGTTTGAAAGAAGTTGCCAGACCTCTGTAGCTTACTCCTCATCTCTCTGAGGCTGCCAGTTTCAGACTACATTACCATAGACTGTAGGGACTTGCCCACCACAACTTCACCAGTTTGTTTGCCAGCATGCATTTGCAGCCCTGACTTTAGCAGTACCCAGGGTTAGATGAAATACATTATTTTAAGTTAGAAGTTATCAGCTAATATTAGCAAGCTTGGTGAGCAAGGTATACCCATATGTCTATGGATCTTAACAACAATCACCTTAAGGCACCATTGTAAGGTAAAGACCCTATAATATTAGAGACAGAATTCTAATAATCAGTCGGCTGTTGGCAACAGTGGGAAGGAAAAAACTCTCTTTTAACAGGAAGAACCAAGCTTAGGGAGTGGCAGCTATCTGCCATGCCTCGCTGGGGTTGAGTTGAAAGAAAAAAAAAGACAGCATAGGGAGACAGGACTAAAAACACACTTTGGAGAGAGAAGACAAGATTTAATGACATACAGCACTGGTGTATAAACACATGGGAAGTGGAGGAGAATAGCTCCAACATCCTGAGCTTATAGCAGCATAACTAAGGGATGATTCAAAGTCACCTGATTCAGCCCGAACTCAAAGCTTTATTATAAACGAAAGCTTTAAGCCTAATCTTAAAACTAAACAGGGTGCCTGTTGCCTGAGTCCAAATTAGGAGCTGGTACCACAGGACAGGGGCCTGATAGCTGAAAATGCTGCCTCTTATTCTACTTTTAGAAGCTCTAGGAACCATAAATAAGCCTTCCCTCTGAGAATGAACTGCTCTGTTAGGATAAAATGGTATCATGAGGTCTTCAACATATGATGAGGCCTGATATTTAAAAGCTTTGTTTGTAAGTAGATGAGTTTTAACTTCAATTCTCAGTTTAACTTAAAGCAAGCGAAGAGAAACCAATATCGGAGAAATATGATCTCTCTTTCTCGTCCCTGTTAGTATTCTTATCAACTGAAGGTTTTTCAGTGAACTTTCAAAACAGTCAGATTGTAATGAAATATAACAGTTCAGCCTTGAAGTAATGAGTGCAAGAATCAGGTTTTTCAGCATCACTCTAAGAGATGGTGTTTCTAATTTTAGAGATATTGTGCATATGAATGAAAGCAGTCATGCATATTTGTTTAATGCGCACGCAGAAGGACAAAGATGGACTTAATTTTGTCTGAATCTAGGAGAAGAAAATTACATGACATCCAGTCCTTTACATATTTAAAATGCGCCTGTTGATAAACTAATTTATTTGATTCGTCATCTGACGTCACACATAAATAAAACTAGGTATCGTCTATTAAGCAAAGAAAATATATTCCATATTTTCTAATAATATTGCCTCAAGGAAGCACTCATAACATAAAAAGTAGTGGTCCCAGCACACAACCCTGTGGAACTCCATAATTACCTTTGAAGTCTTGTTCACATGCACAAATAACTCCACAGCTGGGCATATTGTCAGTGAGGAATTTGCATTAAAACTGTGTCACAAAACATCAACAGCAACTCCAAAAAATGCTTAAAGACTCCATTTACAAGTGCAGTGTAGCAGATAGCCACCTGCTAAGCTTGTCAGTTTTATATTAGCTGCTACTAGCAAAAGACACATCTATTGTAATCAAAGACAAGACTCTTTGGTACTTTCTAGCTTTGATTTAGTTTACCTAAGAATTTTTGGTCTGATTCTTTTATAAACTTGTTTACATTATGTTTGAAAAAACTGCATTAAAGAGAAGGCACAAAAATAACTGAGATATCATGTGATCAAAATTCCTCTTGTTCAGTCATGACTGAGAAGTTGCCTGTTGTTTTCCCACTCAGCAAATAGGTTACGCCTTTAGCCTGGGCATGTGTCATTTCCCGTGTTTTGTTTTTTTGTAAGCGTATTCATTTGGCCTGAGTGGATTTCCAGCTAATCCCCCAACAGCATGCCCTTACTTGTTTCACTGACTCTCAATGTTTAAAGTTTAAAAAGGAAACTTTTAAAGTCACGTGTCTCTTGAAACAAGCAGACTAATGAACAAATCCATGCAGAGAGGGAAGTGAATCTAAGTCTATAATCTCCAAACACAATGAGTGTGGGAGAGTAAAAAAAATGTGATACCTTCTTCTGTGCACAGTGATACTGTCTGTGGCATGCAGTTCTGTATATGTGGAGACAAGCTTATGTAATGTCCAGAACAAGAGTGGCATCAATCTTCATATTCATCTCTTTGACACAAAACAAATGAGCATATTTCCGTAAAATGTTTTGCTTTAGTACTAAAATAATGAAAGTCTATTTTAGCCCCTACAATTCATTTTTTCCCAGGCTGAAGGAATTTGAAGGCATTTGAATAGTTTACGTCTATGTGAGCTTGTTCAGCCTTGAGCTGTGACCTCTCTTTCCTAGTCTCATTTTTAACGGTTTCTGATCCCCCGATTTTCTCCTAAAAGAAAAAGAAAAATCAGTCCACGAAGGACACGTGCATATCTAATCTGACTGGTTAGACATGGTCAGAATAAATCCCAAATCTCTAGTGTTACTGTCAAACATTTCAAGGGCACATTGCCCCAGAACATACCAGCTACACAGCTCACCTTTAAAAGCCACTACATTATATGGAGTTTGTTCATGTGTATTTATATTTGCGACACAGGAACACTGCAGTCCAGTCCTCCTTCTACATCCCCCACCACTTCACAGAGCAGCAGCCCAGATGACAGTGACTCAGACCTGGCATTCAGTGTCAACAGATCCTCCTCTGCCTCTGAATCCTCTCTGGGTAAGTTGCCAAATGTTGACAACATACCCAAGGCTACAATGTATATAGAAACCCTCTCAAGATCACTGTAATGTGGGTTTGTGTGGGTTCTTGTATTATGTATAACCAACAATCAGTTGATTAAGCCCCAGCAAACTCTGCTGCTGTATTAAGTGTTGATAATTTGGCAAATATTTTGGTCTCAGATTAAGATTGGTTCATAAATTAAAAAGGCATTTAAAAGTAGACATAAAACTAACTCATTCACAAATGAATAAAAGCAGTAGTAGTGCTGATCTGAACCTGGAATTTTCTTCCTATAACAACATGACCAAAAGGTATCTGTCTGCATTCACCTGTGTCTGCTCTTTTTTAAAATACCCACATATGTTTTCTTGGTTTTTTTCCAGTGACTGCTCCCAGCTCGCCTCTCAGTCCTCCCACCTCTCCGGCTCTCACTGCCTCAGAACTGCCCTCTGCAGGAAAAAACGGAGAATGCACCGTTTGCTTTGACCAAGAGGTCGACACAGTTATCTACACCTGCGGACACATGTGCCTGTGCAACGACTGCGGGCTCAAGTTGAAAAGACAGATTAATGCCTGCTGTCCGATATGCCGGAGGCCTATCAAAGATGTTATCAAAACATATCGGCCGTGATGGCTCAAAAGTTCAAACAGGTGAGGTGACTTCCGCTGTGGGATACCACCTGTTGCTCCTTCTCAGGCTTTGCTGCACACGTGTACATGGATCTTGATCCCAACTGGAGATTAGCCACACTAGGACATAACTGTGCCTATCAGATTTTATATCTTGAGACAGACTGAACTGTGTTGAGGCTCATTTTTAATACACAGTATCCATACATGAGCACCTGGGTTCTGGCTATGAAAGAAGAGATGAAACCCGTGCTCCCGTTTTGTATTTCCCATGTGATGTCACATCTATTCGTTGAGCAGAAAAAGCCTCTCCTGAATATCTCGTTTGTCATCGTCATCGTCCTAGAATTATGTATGCTTTAGCAGAATATGCGGACCATCGTCTATGACTTCTGGTGCCTTAGATTTTTGTCACATAATGTGTCCAAATAATTATACTAACAATCCTAGCCATATTTCCAATGTACAGTACTAAAAGTTTGTGGTGGGAAAGGGCACAGAATTTATGCAATAAAAGTTGTAGTAGTAGGTAGAAAGAAGGTTCTAGTAGTATATATGAGTGTGTTGGAATGGAATGTTTGATAAGTGTAACAGAAAGGACCCGGCTTTGCACAACGTGAGATTAATAAAATGATTTAAGTGTGTTTAAGTGTGTCGCCTTTCTTATTAACACTTATAAAGAACTTTAAAAAGCACCCATGATCTGATGAGGTTGTATAATCAGAGTTCAGTTTGTAGTTACTTTTTATTGTTTAATATTGCAGAAATGTTTATAGTATATAGAAATTTTTATGATTTTACAAATTGTAGTACAAAAGGTCTTGAGACACCCCTAATTTCTTTATATTTTGCTAGAAAATGGGAAGTAGGTGCAGTCATTTATTGACTATAAATCTATTGATTTAAACATGCATGGCAACACAGTACAGAAGGCAAAAACAGAGCTTGTACAGTTCTAACAGGCTTGAAAGTTATTATTTGGTTTGACAACCTTTATTCTTTAACCCAGTCTAAACTCTTAGACAAGCTTTCTTGTAATTTCTCAGAGTAGTCTTCGTTCCATCAGACCTGTTGCCACCGATATCAGTCCAGTTCTTGTAAACTTAGCATACCTCACCCTTTTCTCCCTGTTTCTCTTCCTTGTGAATGGTTTCTTGACAGCCACCTTTCCACCGTGACCATTTCTGATGAGGCTTCAGTGAGCAGTAGATGGATTACTTGGATGGGTCAGCTGGATCTCGCAGGTCCAGCAAATCCAGGCCTTTGCTGGATTTTGCCGTTTTCTTAAAGTCATGACTTTCAGATACTGTTCATCTGCATAGTTTTTATGTCTGCCACTTCTACTTGTACAGTTTCCTCCAAGTTTTTTAATGACACACTGGACACAATGCAGAGATTTGGGAACCACCTTGTTGGTGTAAAAGTACAGTTTTATGTCTGTCAAACTGTCTTTGGCAGTTTTTGTACCTTCAACTAAACAAATTGGAACAAACTGTGTTTTTTGCGACAGACTGTTAACAACAAAGTGCCTGTAGAGCTATCTATCTATCTATCTATCTATCTATCCTGTCCCATCTAGGGTTCACCCTGAACAGATCGCTAGGGCCAACCATTCACACTTATAAGCAATTTAGAATTAACCTAACCCCGCTCACCGCATGTCTTGGGAGGAAGCCAGAACCCACGTAAACACAAAAGCATGCATACTCCACACAGAAAGGCCCAGGCCAGATGGTGGATATAAACCCAGGACATTCTTGCTATGATGCAATAGTGCTAACCACTGCTGTACCATGCTGCCAAAGGCCAAATGATATTATTTAAAATTGGTTCTTTGAGTGACACAACACTGGTTCATCCATTGAGTTTATTGCATCTTTTTTCATGACTGATCCACAGGTCAGTATGTGGTGCCTTAAGAAACCAAACCAAACATTCCTCTGAAATGGTGAGGTACAAGGACTGGACAGAAAACGAGCGAACAAGGAACCAAAGACTTCAAAAACTTTGAAAAAACAGAAAGCCTGGAGAACAGCACATGTGTAATGAGGCTTCATTCTTTCCCCCCTTCTGAGTCAAACCAAAATACATGCTGTGGTTATACTGTGGACATGACATCAGTGAGATGCTAATTACTCTCCAGCTCTGTCATGAGTATATAAATATGAACCTTGTTGGTAAGTGGTTAGCCAGAAGCTCATAGTTTAAAAATCACAAGTTTATGGGTTTATGGTTTTGGGTTTGTTTTGGAGTGGCTGAAAATCAAATGCTGTAAGTTGGGCCAAATGTTCATGATTTTCTCAGAAGTTGCCAGAGAATGTAGTTACAGTCAAGCAGCTAACATCAAATAAAAGCTAATGTTGCTGCAACTATATGTTAACCAGTGATCAGACCAGACAGAGAAGCTATGGTTAGGGTATATTCAAAGTATAAAGGCATTTTAGAATACACAAAATATCTACATTTACAGATAAGCAGAGAGAGAGAGAGAGAGAGAGAGAGAGAGAGAGAGAGATAGATAGATAGATAGATAGATAGATAGATAGATAGATAGATAGATTATATAAAACAAGATATATGGAAATAACAATAACTGTAAATATATTTCTATATTAGATTCCTCAAAGTAGCCACCCTTTGCTTTGTTGACAGTGTTGGAAACCCTCGGCCTTCTCTCAATGAGCTTCATTATGTAGTCACCTGAAATGGTTTTCACTTCACAGGTGTGCCTTGTCAGGGTTCATTTGTGGAATTTCTTGCCTCCTCAATGGGGTTGGGACCATCAACTGTGTTGCGCAGATGTCAGGTTGGTACACAGCTCACAGCCCTATTTGACAACTGTTAGAATTTATATTATGGCAAGAACCAATCAGCTAAGTAAAGAGAAACGACAGTCCATCATTACTTTAAGAAGTGAAGGTTGGTCAGCCTGGAAAATTGCTAAAACTTTGACTGTGTCCACAAGTGCAGTTGAAAAAAACATCAAGAGCTATGCTGAAATGTGCTCACATGAGGACGGCCCAGGAAAGGAAGACCAAGACACTCTTTTGTTTTGTTTTGTAGCCATTTCTCCTGTTGCTGGGTTTTAAAAAGTGGGGTTTTTAAATTTTGTGAACAAGACCTTCTCATGACTCATCGAGTGATGCTACTGATCAGCCAATTGGTGGCATGCAGTCTGATGATGTCACACTTTAGTACCTGCCCATATTACTTAGAATCGAGCAGCGGTGAGCAGGTACTAAAAAACTTTCTTGGTACTAGTAGGGTGACTAACCGTCCTCTTTTTTTTTGCACTTGTTGACTTGTAAAAGCCTATATGACATTTTTTTATTTCACCATTCATTAACCGCACAGAGAAGGCATCATTTAAATATGTTAAAGTTTTCTTTAAACAAACAGTTAAAGTTCTTCATGACTGGGCCAAGTGTCCTCTTTTTTTGGAAATCAAATATGGTCATCCTAAGTTCTAGGTACTATGACCTAAAGGAAAACCCTAAAAACTGTGGTGAATGGTGCCAAGTTGACCTGAGTCGGTACTAATGGAAAAGGGGCTAAGGAGTCACCTCTACTGCTAAGGATTAATTCATCACCAACCTCAGAAATCGCAAGTTAACAGCACCTCAGATGAGAGCCCAGTAGCAGACACATCTATTTGGCCTTTATGGTCAAATAGCTACTAAGAAACCACTACTAAGGAAAAGCAACAAGCAGAAGAGATTTGTTTGGGCCAAGAAACACAAGGAATGGATATTAAACCAGTGGAAATCTGAGCTTTGGTCTGATGAACCCCGATTTGAGATCTTTGGTTCCTCCTGGCGTATCTTTGTGTGACGCAGAAAAGGTGAACGGATGGTCTCTACATGCATGGTTACCACAGTGAAGCATGGAGGAGGAGGTGTAAGGGTGTGGGGGTGCTTTGCTGGTGACACTGTTGGGGATTTATTCAAAATTGAAGGCACAGTGAACCAGCATGGCTACCACATCATGCTGCAGCGACATGCCATCCCATCTGGTTTGCATATACTTGGACCATCATTTATTTTTCAGCAGGACAATGAACCCCCCAACACACACGTGTGTGTGTGTGTGTGTGTGTGTGTGTGTGTGTGTGTGTGTGTGTGTGTGTGTGTGTGTGTGTGAGTGAAAGAGAAAGAGAAAGAGAGAGAGACTGTAAAGAGGTATTTGTCTTTTTAAAGCCTGGCCTCTCTTAATGGTAGTGGGAACCTTTTATTCCAGGCTGAATTTTGGCTTCCTCCTCTATAATGAATGACACTGTAGAATATTAAAATATGTGATGACTTTTACAGTCAAGCAAAACAGACTACCAAATACTTGCTTTGATCAGACCTGCTGCAGAGCCTGAAGCGTTTTTGGGGATGAAAACAAGTCTGACTCCTGAAAGTCCACAGTGTCAGATTCTCTGACTTTTATTTGGGGAGTTGATGCCAATATTATTTTGTGTGTCACATTGGCTCCATGGTGCATATTATAGTCACATTCCCTCTCTTTACCCCCCTCAGACCTGACATTTTTATTACATTTTACCTGACCCTACAGCCACTCTCTTATTCTTCCACTTTCAGCTGCTTTTTTTAGGGGTCATCATAGATCATCTGCTTTAATCTCATCCTATTTCCAGCATCCTCCTCTGACTCATCAACACTCCGGATGTCTTCCTTCTCTACATACAGGAGTCTTCTCTTTGGCCTTCATGTCCTCCTGGCTGGAAGCTCCATATTTAATGTTAATATTATGTCTCTCTAACTTTGCCTCCAACTGCCCTAGACCTGACCTGTCCCTATGATGTACTCCTTTCTAATCTTGTCCATTAGAGGAGGGCGGATTGATAGTATCAATACCAAAGCTGGTACTGGCATGATAGACTTGATAGTTTCTTTCTATCCTCTAGGTTTGGTATCCAAACTCCTTTAGAGACAGGTACATTTACATTTCCAGGTCTCAAAAAAAAAAGTCCAAAAAAAGACAGTTTCAAAATACACAAAAAGCAGAAAGGTGTGTTTTGTTGTGTTAGCTGATTATTGTGGAAAGTAACGTTACAGTTATTTCGTGGTCATTTAAATGTGTTCAGAATTGATAAATCGTCATTAATTTGCAAATAAAAAATGATTATTCATCTCTTAAGTCATGGCACATGCTGTCCCCTACATAAACTGCCTTTATAAGTCAAAAGAATCGGTAGTGTTATGAGCAATACTGGCCCTGTATTTACTTGCTATTTGATTGATATCATAAGTTGCGGTATGGCACAGCACTAATAACCCCTTCCAATAAAAACCTTAACATCATCAAATCTGCCACCTCCACCTCCAGCTCCTCTTTTTCATCGCAGCAGGTCTCAGTAAAGTCTTGTAGACCTTCCCTTTCGCTCTTGCTGTTCCAGATCACCCCTGACACTTGTTTCCACCTACTCCACCCTGCCTACACTCTCTTCTTCACCTCTCTTGTGCGCTGTCTCTAAGTGCAGCAAATATTTAAGTGACCACTGGAGAACATGTTTTTCTTTCTTTTGCTTTTAGGGCAATTTTTTCTGCAGTCACACAGATATAGTTCAGGCTTATAACTCAGAGTCTCCATACTGAGACATCATTGTTAATTTCAGCAGCATCGTATTGGGAGCTTCTCACATCAGTGCAAGTGAGACACAAAGCCTCTATGTTTAGGAATTTGAAATACTTTCAGCTATGAATCCTAGATTTATTCACATCTATGGATATAAAGCATTATTAAAATGTTGTCATAAAAGTGGGTAGTATAAATCCCTCCACTGAGTCTGCAATTTTGGTCTGTTTCTTTTAAGTAACTGCTTCACAGTGGGCTTAAAAGCATCACCATTCATACCCGCAACATTCACGCTGATGCAAACTGTCAGTTCAGAAGTACTTTCAGTCTGCCGCTGCATCAAGCTGACACATTCAGTTCAGTGCAAAACTAGCCAGTACAGGCACTGCACAGAAGGTTGATGGTTCAGTAGTGGATATTGGATATACGCTCCAGTTGGACTGAGAAAGAGGCCTCGGCCTTACTGAGATTGCAGCGTTTCCAAGTGCACCTTGGGTCCAATCTTGTCCCCATCCACCCCAAGTGGAAACTCCTTTTGTGTTACTGACTCAGATGCTGAACACCTCATCTCCTTGTTGCTTCAGGAATTTCACTTATAGGAAAGGGTTTAAAAAAGACTGACAATCTGTTCAACCCTTACTGACTGACATTTCTCAGGTGTGGAGATGCTGTGATTTTATATCTGCGTAGATCTCTCTCGCCTTCTCGCTGAGAGTGCGTGGGTGTTTGTGTGTCTGATGCTGAAGCAGGTGGGGCGCTGTGATTGTTCCATTTTGAAGAGCTAGCTGCCTGTGGATTGAAGAAATGTAGGACAGCAGCCTTTTTAACTCAAGCTGACTTCCACCGCAGCCCCTCTCCTCATCCCTGCCACTCCCACCATTAAGCCAGCAGTTAGTTGAGTTCACTGTCATGAGAGATTTTCTGTCACGAGCAGGGTAACTATGCAAAATGTGGATTTGATTGGTAGTCGAGACTTTAGCTTTGTGTAGCAGTACGCTGTAAATACGGAGCATCTCATAGTGGTTTAGTAGAAGTGAGAAGGTTTTTTTTGGTTGAGGAACTTGGCTTATAAAGTTTTTTTTGTTTGTTTGTTGTCCTTTTACTGTTCGGGAGGTTTGTAGCTGCTGAGTGAACTTTTGTGCTGTTTTGGGCATTGCTCATAAATCCATCACTTTGAAATGATTCGCATCTGGCAGCAGATTGGGACATGTGCGGGAGTCACACAGCATTTTATATGAGCTATACGGTTTTCCCCAGGCTAGTCACGTAGCAATGAGATATCTGAGGTCTTTTTTTCGATATGGTTTTGAGAAGGAAGCGATACACCTTGAATAAGAATGAGCTGAAGAGAGTGAGGGGAGCTCCACAGCCAAAAGCTACTGATTAGTTTAATTATAATCTTGAGGTGGGGCAGACTGTTCTGTGATAAAAACATTTGGTGCTGCAGGTCTATGTGTGTGCATGAACTAAATGCCTCTGCTACTGGTTTCGTAGAGGACCAATAGCGGTGACAGAATTTGTAAGAGGGCTTCCAGTGCTTAGTTAGGCAGTAAAATGCAGCAGCGTAAACAATAATACAGGTTTAAAAGCAAAATAACACAATGCAAGTGGGAAATAGGAAAAACACGACGTTGTATATATTTCCTTTGCTGGAAAAGACAAGAAGAGTTGCCATTGTGTGGTCAGTGTATGGTCAGGACAGAGCTCAGCCTCAGCTGCTCAAACCTCCACTCTGCACCCTCTGGCATCCTGTGATCACCTCATGCGTACAGACACACTGATTGCAAGCTGCACCCGTTCTCTCCACATCTAAAGGGACACAAATTCAAGTGCACTGCAGAGGAAATGTGACCAAATGTGAGACTTTGTATACATTATATATATATTCATGCCACTTTCATGATACTCTTCAGAACATTTATGTAGTATATATATATATATATATATATATATATATATATATATATATATATATATATATAATGAAATCATTAGCTTCTGTTTCTCTGTATGCATCTGACTGTAAGAATGTCTTCTGGACACATGAAGGCGCCATTTCCATGCACATGGAGGTTCTCTCGATCCGCTGGATGCTCTCATAATAAAGGCTCTTACAAATCATGTGTCACATTGGCTCCACGATGAATATGCTAGTCACAGTCCCTCATTTTTTCAGATTAAAAAGTAAGCAGCACTGCCCTGGCCACGATTCTCCACAGCCCGCGTGTCCATTTGGATCACACGAGTTGTTATTCAGCAAGAATGGCACACCACAGCGGTTCAGGAGGCAGAGTATATTTATAGATTTTGAAACAGACCCCAGTCTTTATTCTGGCAGATTTTTTATTATTATTTTTTAAGTGATGAGCTTCAGTATTTAAGTTGAACGGATGTTGTGTTGCTCACAGTGTTCTCAGAGCCATCAGACTCCGTGTTGCTCTGTGCGCGCACGCTTTTGCATCCTCGGATTTCCATTACGCACAGGACAGCGCTCACATGCCTCCTGGAAGAGCTACCCTGTCAGAATGGAGCGGCGCTCAGCAGGAGCCTCTGTGACTAACCGCACTCAGAGCCGCCGTGAAACTCGAGCTTTCCCAACCTTTCTCACCTCCTTACTTCCCGTGTGACTATTCTAAAGATCATGTCAGGACTCGCGTCCTCTCAGCCTCCTAGTACTCCACAGTCAGGGAAGTGTGGTTTCATGCGCAAATAAGTTCAAGACTCCCTCCCGTGAAGTCATTTTGCCTTTTTGGTTTGTGCTTCTTCTTCTTTATTTTAAATTTTCATCTGAACACTTGTAAGCCCACCATGGCAGCTGCATCCTGAGGAGGCGGTGGAGGAGATGGACGTAGAGGAGAAGGATGTGAACGGTTCGAGCTGTTTGCGGAATGAGAGCGACTGCGGGCTGAGCGCTACCTCGGCTGGAGTGTCCACTGCGCTGGCCAGCGTGCTGATCTTCACCATCGTGGTAGACATCCTGGGAAACGTCCTCGTCATCCTGTCCGTGTACAGGAACAAAAAGCTACGGAACCCAGGTGAGACGCACAGAGGATTGCAGGAAGTTATTCCTTATATTGATGCTAACTATTCAAAATAAAAGAACCCATGTGAATCCTTTACCAGCTGAATTTATCAAGCAAAGCAAAACAACTTCTCTCTCAGTGAGCTTTCTTTCCTGCCTTCACTCATAACTAAAATTATGTAATGCACTGTGTGGCCTGTGACACCCCCTCCCTCTTGCATGACAATCAAACTGGTATCTGAAGTGGACCTCCAGCCTCACTGTGACAGAGTTTCCACAGCCTTGCATGCCTGCCTGCCTGCCTGCCTTCATATCTCTTCATAAATAATGGCACGCACTCTCCCCTCCATTTGGCTGTAACCTTGCTGGTTTCTCCATCCCTGATAAATCACATCCCTCCTTATATCAGGTGTCGATGAGCAGCCAAGGTGAGAGACACCGTTGTATGGTTTCTTTGTTGCTTTGCACACATTTCATGCCACACACAACCCTCCTCCTCATCCTTTGTGGGCTACATTTGAAATGTTCAGACAGCAGAGAGAAGGTAAAGCTGACATTTATCATGGCTACCTTTGTGTCCCTTCTCCTCATTGGCAATAGTAGCATTATCTTTCAGCTGTCCCTTTTATCTTGTAGCCTGCAGTTTCTAATGGCCACTGAGAAGCCGGTCATCTCCAGTGACTGGCGCTGTTTGTCTCCTACTATCTGTTTTCATAACCCAGTGGACTAAATGAGTTGCATTTTATGTTTTGCGCACCAATATTCTTCAAGGTGCCTTTTCATCTAAGCACTGGAGGAGCAGGGTTTAGTTCCCCCGTCATTAATCAGCCAGAATAAGAAACTTTTCAAAGAACTAGTACATCCTTCTTCTTGGAAATGAAAAGATGATACGCAGATATATTCTCATGATTTGCTCCCACTTTTTTCTTGGATGACAAATAATAGTCTCTTGTTAGTAAATGTTGGCAGTCATGACTAGTTTGCCGTGTCTCTCTGTAAATAAACTTGTAAAAGCTGTATAGTAGCCAATATCGTGTGGCATAGAAACACATGAGCAGTAATCGACCCACCTCCCGAAACCCTACAGAGTTTATGGCATGAGAGGCAGCTGTGCAACAGATGCGTGGACACAGGAGCGTATTTTGCTTTAATTGACCGGATCTCGTGATTTTTTTTCCCTACTAAAAATAAAAAGTGCAGAATAGAACATCGAGATGTCCTGCAGAGGCTGACTACATACCAGAGAGCAACGAGCAGGCGGTGCATTTGATACTCTGCTGCTTTTGAACTTAAAGGTCTGGAGGAGAAAACAGCGTGCACCCAGGCAATTATACCCAGCAGCTCCGCGGCTCAAAGAAAAGCGAAGGACGCCCTCTGAGCCCGAGCGAGAAAACACAGTAAACCTTGCGATCACAACAAAATGCTAATGGCAGCATGCTAATGAGGCAGCGGGATTAGGTCAGTGTTGGGGATAACAAGGCTTTAATTACAATTTCAAATACATTACATAACATACCCGTTTTACAGCAGCCCAAAGCCATTTTGGCAAGAAGTTGAGGATCCCGGAGAATAATTTGATTATCTGCTTGGCAAAGACAAATAAATAAATAATGGCACAGTCCACTGATCTCAAACAACAGGCCAGGACTAAATGGCCTGTTCAAGAGTCCACCTTAGGCTGGTGGACCGTGCGCACTGCACTGATTGCAGACCTCGCGTCGGTGTTCCCCTGCTCTAATTGGGCTCCCTGACATATCTAGTCACACGCGAGTCCTCTCCACAGTTGTGCTGCTCGGTTTGTTCGCATGTATGAATAGAAACCTGAAACTCCAGTGGAAGCTCAGAGCCCATCCTGCTATCGCTTTGCTTTTTTTTTTTTCCACGTGTGTCCTTAAGTGACTGAAATTGTTGCTGCCGTCAGCCTATCAACAATCTCCTCTCTGTTCTTAACAAGCTATTTATAGGTTTGGCTCGCTCTGTATGAATGTTTAATTGTACAGTTTCCAAAAGGGAAGCATGGATACAGCTAAAGAACAGCTGTAGCTTTATTCACGGGCCCCTTCTTGTTTGCTTGTTTGCGCAGGGCCTGCATATACGATTTCATGCAGCGTCACTCTTTAGCCTTACTCTTTAGGCCTCGCAAGGAGTTTAAGTTTAAGGTTTACATACATATATAAAAGCACGCACTCAGATATAGATGTGTCAGGCGGGGTAGTGAAAACATCCTATCTCATCTCTCCATTACACATTATTCAGACAGCTGGTTTGCTTCCTCACACAGCAGCAGCAGGACCTTTCCGCTCTGTTTCATTTCAACACACTCGCTTTGCACGCTTCCTCGATATACTCTCCACCATTTAACCCCTCAACACACACCCAAAAACAAAAAACAAACAGTCATGTACATGGAAACACGGGGTTCACATTCTTAGTGCTGAAACATCTTGGGGGCGAGATCTGGTACCTTATGTTTCATTTGTATCAGGTTTCCAGGGGGTCTTTCAAAGTGCGCAAATGTAACAGGGCGTATCCACCAGATCCTCAAAGTGTACAGCATGGCACTTATAGGACTGCCAATGGGGTGTTAACACTACGCTTCTCCACTGGGGGTTAACCATACTAAAAATACACTCACAAAATGCTTTCGGGAGAGAGAAAGAGTAGTGCGGCACAGACAGAAAGAGAGAGAGCGAGAGCGAGAGAGAAAGAGGGTTGGAAAAAGAAAAGGATGAGAGGGAAGTAGATGGAAGAAGAGATCCCACGCTGCGCATGCGCGTATAGTTTGGGCCCTGCCGTGCCGTGCAAACTCTAGGTCGTGGGGGGGTGTAGTGAGAGTTGAAGATGGACTTGAGTTTTTGTTAAATCATGCATTGCACCCCCCTCAGCTGCTCCACAGTCATGAATAAAACCTAGACACTTCAGCGTCCACAGGAGTAGGGGTGGGTGGGTTTAATTGAGTCAGTGGACTTAAGTGAGTCAAACCAGAACCCCACTCAAATTGACAGCACAGATCCACGGAGAATATCACTTAGCACGCTCCATTAAACATGCCCCCCGAGCAGATGATATTAAGTTTTCCAGCATGGTCGTGGGGCATTGTTAGATTATTATTATCTTGCTAAGCCACACCTGGAAATGTAATCTCATATTTGCAGCTCATCCATCTCGGACAGGAAGAGGCTTCTTGAAAATGACCACTTTTCACCCTACCTTGAAATCCTGTTGCACTGGACGATGTTTGTGTACCAGTGATCCTCTTTTATCCCCTTTTCAACTCCAGGCAGCTGCGTTTTTTCCTATCTCAGACATACGGGCTGTGATTGGTAGATGGGCTCTGGCGATGATGATGATGATGATGATGATGATGGTTTTGACCAGGCTCATAGCGGGCTGTATCACCAAAAGGCAGCTCATGTCAGTTTAATGTTAAGTTTCATTCTGGGGCCTCTCTGGCCAGAAAAGCCTCACGAAAACGAGGTCACGAAGTCGCCACTAATTCATCAGCGCCCGTGTCCTTGCCAAAAGGTTATTCTTGCTTATTTATGATTACGACTTACTAAGTTGAATGCAATTATATTCAGGGTATGCTCTGGCAGTAATAAGTCTTGCGTTGCTGACATTCAGATGGATTCAGGCACTGCCAAACCCTTCTGCATGGCCTGGTGAATTCCTCAGAAGGTGTATAAATATAGTCGGGTGAATTAAAGCTTAGTAAATCAAGTTTCCAGTATGAGCAGTGAGAGTGATGGGGTACAGATGGTGGATTTGAAATAGGAACACGCACCCCAGAGATTCACATGCGTAGCAGTGAGATTGAAAACCAAATCGACCGGCAGCCCTTTTTGTTTTGTCTTGCGGTTTGTTTGCTTGCGTTTGCCCGCATCTTCATAATGTAACTCTGTATTGCTCCAGCTTCACCCCCCAGACACATACACACACTCTCTTTTTTTAAAAAAATAAATAAGATATTTTTGTTTTATTTCCCACGTTGTTTTACTACTCTGAACCGCCAGGTTGGAACGAAGCGATGACAAATATCCAGTTTCTCTCTGACACTGTGCTCTGTGATGCGCTGTTTTAATTTATGTTTCATTCACCAGAAAATATGACAGAGTCTCACACTGGGGAAATTCACTGGGCGGTTGCGCGGCTCTCTCGGGACAGAAGTCTCAGTTAATCTGATGCAACGTTTCGCTTGTTTAACAAGTTTTTTTGTGCGCGCATACTGCAAAATCAGATCACTGCAGAGCGAGCGGTGTCAGACAAGTCGAAGGCTGCGTGTCAGCTGTCCCTAATGGCCTGTAACCAATCAGCATTCAGGTTAAGGTCTATTCAACACTTGGTAATTATAGCTCCCAAAGACGTCGACTCCGTTCTCGTATCCGTGTGTGAACATCTCTGTTTGACAGAGCGGTCTTGAGTGCTGTGAGTTTGGGTGTCATGAGCATCATCGCCGGCCAAGTCGGTTAATTAAACCGAGGTAGAGAGGTAATGGTTCGTCCAGGGTTTGAATAATCGATGCCAACAAAACAGAGACAGTCATCTGGTGGCTCCACAGTGATCCTCTCAGCGGTGTTTTAGCACTTACCTCATCCTCCTGATGATAAGCGAGTAAGAGGGTTCAGCCAGAGTGAGCTGGCCGGACCGTGCCCCGTCCAGCCAGCACACACACACACACACACACACACACACACACGGAAGAGCCGTGTGATGTCAACGAGGAATCAAACCTCTGCACAATGACAAGAGCACAGAGCGAGCAGTGGGAGCATCACAAATGCAATCTGACAGATTTGCCCACTGAGCTGACTCAAGGATGAAGAACAAATGCGTTTTATTTTTGTCCCAGCAGGCTTGAGTGACGGCTGGTGCCGTTTTAGTGACTTGGAAAATTGACTTGTCTGTAAAAACTCCAGGTTGGCGGGAGATCAACCATCTGATTTTCTTCTTCATGAAACTTTAAATGTTCTGTGCCCCTGTTTGTTTTGTCTGCTTCGTTAGCACACCGTTTGAATAAAGTTCCAGGAGTGGTTGCTAAACAACATAACGCGGCCGTGTTGGCGTGCAGAGATTACAACAGGACCTGAATGCGGATTGATGGCCACATGTGTTTCAAATCCACTTCCAGCGCTGTTGTTTCAGCTGTTGCCTGAGCAAGCAAGAGCTTTGCTCCTTTTACATTCTGGCTTCATAAGTTGTCACCCAGCATTTTAACATACAATAAAGTGCTTAATCTCTAAAAAGATTGACCAACTCGATCTATTGGCTGTAAAACAACAGCTTTATGTTGTCCTTAACATATTGTACATTTACTTTAACCTCACACGAGGTTATTCCCTGTTTTGCAAAACCAACACAATTGCATTATGGCGTCAGCGTATCTTTTTCTTATCTGTCTTCTTATCTGACTTTACAATTTGATTTATTATTTTATTCTTCCCCACCCAGAACAGCTGCACTGTAACAACATCACATGTCATTTTCTATAACTCATGTCATCTGAGGAGATCCAGTGTCACACCAGAATCAGCACTGACCTCTGGAGGATGGGGGCTTGTTTGGATGTAATCGGACCCTGAAACCACCCGCGTCCTTGTTGATATGTACTTTAACTGCGTTCTAAGTATCTGACTGCATTTTCCCAGGAGCGAGGAAGCATTATAGTGAGAAGAGCATATTATTGGGATGGACCTGCCCATAGGGAGATAACCTTTTGCTCACACTAGCTAAATTGACTAAATCTGGGCTTAATCAAAGTACAGGACAAAATAGGTTGAGGTGATGATGGTGCTCCAAGTCAGTTATAATTTGTCTTTGCAAGGGACATGAGTATCCAGAGAATTCACCGAATATTTGTTAAAATAAAAACTATATACACTCGGGAATGCCTTGCTAGTACAGCTTTGGACCCTATTTTGTCTTAAGAATTGCTTTAATGCTTTGTGGCATAGATTCAACAAGGTTCTGGAAACATTTTAGTTTTAGAGATTTTAGTTCATATTGACATGATAGCACCACAGATTCAGGATAGAACTCCCCTGTTCCACAAAGGTGCTTTGCCGGATTGAGCTCTAGTGACCAGTTGAGATGACTTGAGTTTTGTGACATGGAACGTTATGGCTGGGAGCAGCCTTCAGAAGATGGCACACTGTGCTCATAACGGGAAAGACATGGTTAGCAACAATAATCAGGTAGGCTGTGGTATTTTGATGATTTTCAGTTGGCACTAAAGGGCACTAAGTGTGTCAAGAACTACACCACTACACCATCAAAATCATTAAAATTGCCTTTCTTTTCTATTCTGATGCTTGAACGTCAGCAGCTTTCTTGACCATGTCTAAATGTGTAGATGTAGTTGCTGCCATTGACCGTATATTTATATTTACGAGCATTTGAACAGGTGTACCTAATATAATGACCGAAAATGCATGCAAACTTCTTTGTGCCAATAAGGAAATATTGCAGTGTGACAAATTTCACAGCAATCAGCTTCCTAGTAGTTAAAATATTTCCAGCTGGACCCATTTAGACCGCTCGTCTACAGCATTAGCATACACAGAGAATTCAGTATGGGCCTGCATCCAGATTGGGGCAATAAAAAATAATGTAGTATGAAAAGGATGTAGAGATTCTTGCTCCCAGCTCATGAAATACTAACATCAGGATCATGTTTTCATGCATGAAGGGTTATACCCCTTAAGCATTAACTCCCAGTGCACCTGGATACCTCTCTAGCTAGGTTTCCTAACATGGGGAATGTGCAAAAACCAGATGCATGTATCGCTGCTTTTATGCACTTTTATTTGACTTTGGTTGTGGATTTGACCTTTTCTATCACTCTTTGTTTGGCTAAAATGCTAAAACTACATGGTTAGATTAAGGAGAAAAACCCTGTTTACTGATGAAACACATTATTAATCAAGGGAAAGTCACAGTCAAGCCTCCACTGTCCCAATAAGCAAAGTTACAAACATGATCCTGCATATTTTACCTTCTCTTTTGGTCACATTTTGTCAGTTTTCATAACCTCCTTTTTTTCTTTTTCTTTAGGCAACATCTTTGTGGTGAGTTTGTCTGTGGCAGACCTGGTGGTGGCGCTGTATCCCTACCCACTGGTCCTGACAGCCATCTTTCACAATGACTGGACTATGGGTGACCTGCACTGCCAGGTCAGCGGCTTCATCATGGGCCTCAGTGTTATGGGCTCCATTTTCAACATCACGGCTATCGCCATCAATCGCTACTGCTACATCTGTCACAGTTTCCACTACGATCGTCTGTACAGCCTGAGGAACACGCTCTGCTACCTGGGTCTTACTTGGCTACTCACCGCCATCGCCACTATTCCCAACTTCTTCGTCGGTTCACTGCAGTACGACCCTCGCATCTACTCCTGCACCTTTGCTCAGACCGTCAGCTCGTACTATACTATCTCAGTGGTGATTATTCATTTTCTGATCCCTCTGCTGGTGGTGTCCTACTGCTACATGAGGATATGGGTGCTCGTCATTCAGGTGAAACACCGAGTTAAACCGGAGCAAAGGACCAAACTGAAACCTAGTGATGTGAGGAACTTCCTGACTATGTTTATGGTGTTTGTCTTGTTTGCCGTGTGCTGGGCCCCCCTGAACCTCATAGGCCTGGCTGTAGCCATAAATCCTCCGAAGGTTGCACCCAACATACCCGAGTGGCTTTTTGTCACAAGCTACTTTATGGCGTACTTCAACAGCTGCCTCAATGCCATCATATATGGACTGCTCAACCAAAATTTCCGCAAAGAGTACAAGACCATTCTCCTCGCTCTTTGCGTTCCTCGTTTGCTCCTCACGGAAACTTCAAGATGTGCCACAGAGGGACTGAAGAGCAAGCCTTCACCAGCCATAACAAACAATAATGTGGCGGAGATAGATGTATGAACTTTTACCGGGAACGTGGATGTGTCCTGTGATTCACAGAGTGCCTTTTCAGGATCTGTTTCTTTTTCATGTTGTAAAGATGCATTTGTGTTTGGCGAGGACACCGCTGCCATCATATTCCTTCCAGCTTACTGGACACTTTGCACTCCTGTTGAGAACAAACATCGATTGTATAATTATAAGTATTTTGTGTTCAATAGTGAGTTTTAAGACAGATTAACAAACTGGGGGGGAAAAAATGCAGAAAGAACAAATTACTGAGAACATTCAGATTGTAGATAGTGGCCAGCTGTGAAAATTATTTTCTTAGATTCTCAAAATCTTTCACGCACACTTAAGGTCCGATACTCTTTGGGTGAGGGACCTACTTTTAAAGCCAAGTCCCAGCATGTATATATCACGTGTACGAGAATGACTCACTGCCTATTTGCACAGAACAATTACGAGTATGTCAGCACCATGGTGATAATGAAATAAATGTATTTTCTATGGCCACAGTGTCTTTGGGGTCTTAAATACAGTAATAATGATAGAAAAGCCTCAAGGTTTTATTTCCGTTCAATAGGATCCTTAATCTAATTTTAGGTTTAAACAGAAGCTGTTTTATGGATCAATTACCAAAGTCTTAATGCTCTTATTTGGATGGTAGTGACTCAAGAGTATTAAAACTGGGGCAGGTGCCAATTCGAAAACACATTTCAGTTTCAGTCTAACTCAAACCTCGTACTTCTTCTTCAGCCTGAGTGAGCATCTCAGCCTCAGTTTCACTGGCTTATTAATTCACCGTGATGCTGTTTCACCCTCGGGTACATCTTCTGAGCAATGACGCGGTGGATCAAATTTTGGAAGCTTTTCTTCCGGTTATAATTGAAGAAACGAGGGGGGAAAGCAAGTATATCACAATGGGTTTTTATTTGTTAATGCAACAAAGCATGTCTTGTTGTTTGAAAAACATTCTCTCATAGCTTTTTGGCAGATCTTTGTCAAACACGACTGTTTATTAACTATTTCTTACCATTGCATTCATATGCCTATCAGACTAGGACATTTAAAGCTCTGGGCATCGCCCTTTAGACCCTAAATGATTTAAAGATTGGGGAGAATGTGCAATGAGGAAGAACAAATGGTAAACAAAGCTAGGATTCTTCTTTATAAAACGCCTGGGGGACCTGATAAGCATCAGGAAAGAGGAGATGCAGTTCCGTGATAGTGCAAGGGTGCCTGAGCACATGTCACCCCAGCCAAGATGAGCTCTGACAGCCTCCCAGCACAACTTCCACCCAGCAAACAAACTCTGAGCAGTTCATCTCACAGGGAGGCTCCGAGATGTCAATGTGACACATTTTTGATGTGATGCACTGTTACTGGAATATTTAAAAAAAATTACACATGTGTAGCTCGGTATTTGTAAATATCACCGGCATGTTTCACATTTATCTACAGGTCGACTGTCCAGCTTTTGCATTCTGCTGTGCTTTGAGGCAGCTAAGCTTGAATAGTTTTCCTGATGTCTGACTAATTTAAATCGTCAGTGGAGGATTACAGATGCAGAAATAGGAATCTGAATTCACGAGGGATGTTGGCTCAGCACTCAAGCTGTCTTACAGAGCCAGGCGGCGTCAACTCGCTCAGGAGCAGCAAAATGACACAAAACTGTTCAATTCTGCTTCTAACGAATCAGTGTGTGTGATGTGGAAGAAAAGAAGCAGCCCACATGGCAGCGCAAGGTCGGCCACAGATGAGTGACTAAAGGGGCTTGAGGGAAAATGACAGCATTCACTACGGCACCAAAGAGTCACAGACGGATGGCTTGGTCACCCTTCTTCCCTCTGCTTCCACCTTCTACTTTTCATTCTCTGCTTTTTCTGCTCTTTTGAACCTGTGCTGTTTATTTTCTCTTCTTGTCCCCTAAGGCGTCTTATAATAGCGTCACATTTTGTTTGAAACAAAAGGTTAATAAAGAGAGAGAGCTTAAAGAAGAAAGGTTGATCACTGCGTCACACTGATTAGCCAATTATGCATCATATCACTGTTAAAGAGCAAGGCAAATACCCAAGATTCTTTTTTTAAATCAATTTGCAGATTTTGCTCACTGTGACATAAACAAAGTGCATCACCAGGCAATCTCTGTCCATCAAAATGAGACACAGTTACAGGAGTGTGAAAAAGTCTTGAGTCATTTGTTTTCATTTTATGAGAAACATGTGAAACAGGTACATGGAAATACAGTACATAAGACAAAAGCAGCGTTTATACAATTTAACAAACTTGAAAGTCAGTATCTGGTATGACGACCTTTATTCTTCAACACCGCCTGAACTCTCTTAGGCAATCTCTCTTGTAATTTCTTGAAGTAGTCTCCAGGAATAGTTCTCCAGGCTTCTTGAAGGACATTCAAAGCTCTTCTTTGAGTGTTGGCTGACCTTTGTTCTGTTCTCTGTCAGGATGATCCTACACTGCTTCATTAATGTTGAGGTCCAGGCTCTGGGGAGGCCAATCCATGGCCTCTTGTCACTGATTTTCAGTCCAGTTCTTGTGTAATTTGGCATGCATCAGCCTTTTCTCCCTGCCCCTCTTACTGAAGACTGGCATCTTGACAGACGCCTTTCCCTTGAGACCATTTCTGATGAGGCTTCAGTAAACAGTAGGTGGATCAGCTGAAGGGTCCTTTGCAGGATTTTTCGTATTTGTGAAAGACATGACTTTCAGATACTGCTCATCTGCTGGATGTAGGTTTTTTTTCCTGACACTTCTTTCATCCTCCACTTGTCCAGTTTCCTCAAATCTTTTAAGCACACACTTCATACATGCTGAGATATGCCACAGTTTTTGGCTAATAGCTCTTTGGGAATCACGTTGTTAGTGCAAAAACGCTGTTTTGTTACTGTCAAGCTGGGTTATCTTTGAGACTTTTCATAGATTCAAGTAAAGAAATTGGAACAAATGATGCATTCTTCCAACAGGCTGCTAGTAACAAAGATACAAAATTTAATTTATTATACAAAATGAATTTTGCTCTTCTCTAAGTTGTCTGTTGCGTGCGGACACAACACTGGCACACAACCACGGTGGATTTTCAATCTATCAAGATTTGATTTCCAGAGACTCAAACCTAATTTGACAAACTAACATAATTTAAAATCTAAGGATGTTTTTTGATACTTGGATACTTGAAAAAAGTCTTTTCCAGTCAATGACTGTCTGAAGTCTGCCAGACCTTTATGGAGCTGCCGTCAGTTGCGGCTGTTTGTGAGTCACTATGACGTCATTTTTGTTTTCAATAACTGAAAACATGCTCTGTTGGGTTAAGATCACGTGACTGGCCCATTTCTTTGCCTTAAGAAACCCTTGGGTTACTTTTGCAGTATACTTTGGGTCATTATCAATTTTCACTGTGAAGTGCTGTCTGATTTGATTTGGAGCATCTGGCTGAATCTGAGCAGAGAGTACAGCTCTGTACACTTCACAATTCATCCTGATGCTTCTATCAGCAATCACAGCATCGATAAACACCAGTGGCCCACTTCCACAGGAAGTCATACATGTCCATGCCATAAAACTGACTCCGCCATGCATGGCATATAAGTATGAGCTGTGTTTCTTTTCCCCCACACTTTTCTCTTCTTACCTTTCATGAAGGTTTCTTAACAAGAGAAATAATTCTATTATCATGCACTATTTGTTTTGACATCCCTCTGGACTTGGCATTGATAGCATTGAGAGCTCCAGGAACAGCTACTAAAGGTAAGTTCACCACTTGGAATCTCCTCCAGATCTTTTATCTACTCAATTTATTCTGGAATAATGAGGTAACAAGCTTTGGCCAGCCAGGAAAATGCTTGTCAGTCAGTTGTCCAGTTACTTTTGAGTCTTTGAGGACTAAACATGAAAATGGGTGTAACTTCTAACCCTTTAGGCAAAGCTTTTGTTAAACGCCTTGAAATAAAGCTAAAAGTTTGCACTCCCATTGCACATTTACCTCACTTTATGATTATATATGCATAATTATGCCAAGCTTCCCCTGCTTTACCAATTCTTTCTCAGCCCACTCTACTGTTCCCCTTTAAGTTTTATTGTTACATGTAGCGACACAGCACTCATCCACAATGCTGAGGAAAGTACTTAAACTATAATGCAGGTCCTATTGCAGCAGATCACAAGAGAAAAAAAAGTCAGTGGACATTAAAACCTCAGTGCCTGGTGTGCACTGGCCAGCAAGATGATAGTGGTAAAAAAAAAAAACTAAAAAAGAAACCTGTCTTTAAAAGCCAAGCATCAACGCACACTAACACTCTTTCAGTAAGTTTTTATTACACTTACAGCAATGTCACGATTGATTGTCAAGTCGAGTTATATTCATTTTACCTGTCTCTTTTCTCCTACAGTCCACGTGTCTGCATCTGTTTTATTGTGACACATACTGAGTGGAGCAGAGAGTACACTGGGTACATCCACAAATATGACGCAAAATGCTGCTGACACTCTGGAAACATGTTTGCTTGCTGATTAGCTCTTATCAGTCTAAAAGAGATTAGCCAAAACATTTAAGCTATAGATCCTATTTACCCGTTTTCCTTCTTTTATGGGTAATCTTTCCCCATCGCTATAGCTTCTTCTTTACATGAGGAACAATGCTGCAGGTACTGCTCTAACATAACCCAGCTTAGCAGTTTTCTAAACAAAGAAAGGAAATCCTAACGATTTCCATAAGCAACCAAACCTGTGGTTTCCTTTTAACCAAACAATGTGATCTGTTTACAGGTGTGCAAGTATGCATGGAAATTATTTTGAAAAGCTCTTGTGAGTTACATCTACTCTAATTTGTTGTCCTTGTAACCCTCTGAGGTCCACATGCTAATCCACTGCAATAGTTACACCCTTTTGCACTCGCCCAACAGTAAAATAACAAATGTTTCACAGGTTAGAGTTAAATGGAATATCTATATCTAGATATATATCTATATATATCTATATCTCTCTCTCTCTCTCTCTCTCTATATATATATATATATATATATATATATATATATATATATATATATATATATATATATACAGTGGGGCAAAAAAGTATTTAGTCAGCCACTGATTGTGCAAGTTCCCCCACTTAAAATGATGACAGAGGTCAGTAATTTGCACCAGAGGTACACTTCAACTGTGAGAGACAGAATGTGAAAAAAAAATCCATGAATTCACATGGTAGGATTTGTAAAGAATTTATTCGTAAATCAGGGTGGAAAATAAGTATTTGGTCAATAACAAAAATACAACTCAATACTTTGTAACATAACCTTTGTTGGCAATAACAGAGGTCAAACGTTTACTATAGGTCTTTACCAGGTTTGCACACACAGTAGCTGGTATTTTGGCCCATTCCTCCATGCAGATCTTCTCAAGAGCAGTGATGTTTTGGGGCTGTCGCCGAGCAACACGGACTTTCAACTCCCGCCACAGATTTTCTATGGGGTTGAGGTCTGGAGACTGGCTAGGCCACTCCAGGACTTTCAAATGCTTCTTACGGAGCCACTCCTTTGTTGCCCGGGCGGTGTGTTTTGGATCATTGTCATGTTGGAAGACCCAGCCTCGTTTCATCTTCAAAGTTCTCACTGAAGGAAGGAGGTTTTGGCTCAAAATCTCACGATACTTGGCCCCATTCATTCTGTCCTTAACACGGATCAGTCGTCCTGTCCCCTTGGCAGAAAAACAGCCCCATAGCATGATGTTTCCACCCCCATGCTTCACAGTAGGTATGGTGTTCTTGGGATGCAACTCAGTATTCTTCTTCCTCCAAACACGACGAGTTGAGTTTATACCAAAAAGTTCTACTTTGGTTTCATCTGACCACATGACATTCTCCCAATCCTCTGCTGTATCATCCATGTGCTCTCTGGCAAACTTCAGACGGGCCTGGACATGCACTGGCTTCAGCAGCGGAACACGTCTGGCACTGCGGGATTTGATTCCCTGCCGTTGTAGTGTGTTACTGATGGTGACCTTTGTTACTTTGGTCCCAGCTCTCTGCAGGTCATTCACCAGGTCCCCCCGTGTGGTTCTGGGATCTTTGCTCACCGTTCTCATGATCATTTTGACCCCACGGGATGAGATCTTGCGTGGAGCCCCAGATCGAGGGAGATTATCAGTGGTCTTGTATGTCTTCCATTTTCTGATGATTGCTCCCACAGTTGATTTTTTCACACCAAGCTGCTTGCCTATTGTAGATTCACTCTTCCCAGTCTGGTGCAGGTCTACAATTCTTTTCCTGGTGTCCTTCGAAAGCTCTTTGGTCTTGGCCATGGCGGAGTTTGGAGTCTGACTGGTTGAGGCTGTGGACAGGTGTCTTTTATACAGATGATGAGGTCAAACAGGTGCCATTTATACAGGTAACGAGTGGGGGACAGAAAAGCTTCTTACAGAAGACGTTACAGGTCTGTGAGAGCCAGGGATTTTCCTTGTTTGAGGTGACCAAATACTTATTTTCCACCCTGATTTACGAATAAATTCTTTACAAATCCTACCATGTGAATTCATGGATTTTTTTTTCACATTCTGTCTCTCACAGTTGAAGTGTACCTCTGGTGCAAATTACTGACCTCTGTCATCATTTTAAGTGGGGGAACTTGCACAATCGGTGGCTGACTAAATACTTTTTTGCCCCACTGTATATATATATATATATATATATATATATATATATATTTCTCCTCTGTAATATTCTTGATATTTATAATTGAGCAATTTGTATACATTACTGCTATTTCTTACATTTGTAAACTTTGTAATATATTGTATTATTTAATTACTTTAGTCTGTTACCATTACTGTTTTGGAGCAACTGTAACCCACATCCTTAGGGATTATGAAAGTATTCTGTTTCTGATTCTGATGATTAATCCTAATCCTACCCCGCACTGTGGGAGACCTACACCAACCGTTGTCAGCAAATGGGGCTTTGCAATATCAAACTAAAATGAATACCTCAATCCTAAATATCTAGTGACATGTAGTTAAACTGCAGGAATGTCTTAAAGACATAAAGACTTGGATGGCCACTAACTTTCTGCTTCTTAACTCAGATAAAACTGAGGTCATTGTACTCGGCGCTGAAAAGCTTAGAAATATGGTATCTAACCAGATTCTTACTCTGGATGGCATTACCTTGGCCTCCAGTAACACTGTGAGGAACCTTGGAGTCATTTTTGACCAGGATATGTCCTTCAACGCACATATTAAACAAATATGTAAGACTGCGTTCTTCCATCTGCGCAACATCTCTAAAATTAGAAATATCCTGTCTCAGAGTGACGCTGAAAAACTAGTTCATGCATTTATTACTTCCAGGCTGGACTACTGCAATTCATTATTATCAGGATATCCAAAAAACTCACTGAAAAGCCTTCAGCTAATCCAAAATGCTGCAGCAAGAGTACTGACAGGGACTAGAAAGAGAGAGCATATTTCTCCTGTTTTGGCTTCCCTTCATTGGCTTCCTGTTAAATCCAGAATTGAATTCAAAATCCTGCTCCTCACATACAAGGTCGTAAATAATCAGGCCCCATCTTATCTTAATGACCTTGTAGTACCATATCACCCTATTAGAGCACTTCGCTCTCGCTCTGCAGGCCTACTTGTTGTTCCTACAGTATCTAAAAGTAGAATGGGAGGGAGAGCCTTCAGTTTTCAGGCCCCTCTTCTGTGGAACCAGCTTCCAGTTTGGATTCGGGAGACAGACACTATCTCTACTTTTAAGATTAGGCTTAAAACTTTCCTTTTTGCTAAAGCATATAGTTAGGGCTGGACCAGGTGACCCTGAATCCTCCCTTAGTTATGCTGCAATAGATGTAGGCTGCCGGGGGATTCCCATGATGCATTGAGTTTTTCCTTTCCAGTCACCTTTCTCACTCACTATGTATTAACAGACCTCTCTGTATTGAATCATATCTGTTATTAATCTCTGTCTCTCTTCCATAGCATGTCTTTTATCCTGTCTTCCTTCTCTCACCCCAACCGGTCGCAGCAGATGGCCGCCCCTCCCTGAGCCTGGTTCTGCCGGAGGTTTCTTCCTGTTAAAAGGGAGTTTTTCCTTCCCACTGTCGCCAAAGTGCTTGCTCATAGGGGGTCATATGATTGTTGGGTTTTTCTCTGTATCTATGAAGCGCCTTGAGGCGACTTTTGTTGTGATTTGGCGCTATATAAATAAAATTGAATTGAATTGAATGTTCTTTAATATGTACACACAGTACCACCGTCACACAAAATATACATATATCAATGTCTATGCATATATCAATATGCATAGACATTGATATATAGTTTGAAGCCTACGCTTTCAACACGCTTGTCTTAAATCAGTGATGTGATTTGGATGCACTGGTGTGTTCGTTGAATCCAGAGGGTCAAAGCACCATTTAAAAATATTTCTAAATCATACTATAATGACTATAATATATATATATATATATATATATATATATATATATATATATATATATATATATATATATAGCTGCACATACGAAATGCACAGCTTTAAACAGTTCTCAAAATCAAATTTAGCAGTAATTTAGCGATGTAGGCTTATGATTTACAGCTAAATCAAGTTATAAATAACAGAAAGGATGTCTACAATGGTCAAGGTAAATAGCTGTACCTGCTGATGGACTGTTACTGTTACATTTTACACTTTACAAGTTAAAAATTCTGCATTTTGAATGGTTCCAAATTATTAGCAATTACATGTTTTCTTTAGAATTCTCAACTGTAACGAATCTGATGCAAATCTGGCAAAAACTGCATGCAGGTTGAGCTTCCGCTAATAATAAAAATAATGGTATGACTTTATAATAATGTAACACTATTAAGCATTAGTAAGGTAGCGAGTGCTTAAATAATCCTTTATATATCATTAATCCTCCTTAGTAAGTCATTTATAAATACATATGCATTTATTCATCAATATACACCATGTACAGCTATCAGTTCTGTACGTCACTGCTGGTAATAATCATATCAATCACTTACACAGTCTCTTTGATATTTGATTTACTACTTTAATATGTCTAACCATCTTAGATCATTTTAAAATAGAGCGTCTTTGTAAAATAATAATTGTGCTTAAACTAAGTGGACTGCTTGAAAAGACTGTGTCATAACTCATGTTACTCAGCAGAAACGTCCGTAATAGAATCCAGAATCTGGGATGAATGGCTGAAGTGATCCCCCCGCTGTGCCTGTCACTTTGTGATTTAATATGAAGGGCAAAAGCTTGAAGACATTTTTCTTTCTGTTATGTTCAAGGACAGCATAGTCTACCCATCCCGCTTTATGCTGCATGATCCATCATAACTCATGACTCTATTTTGTCAATTTCACATACGTATGTGATTCTGTCCCGCATGAGTCACGTGGGCTTTCTGAGCAGCGCTCAGTCTCAGCTCGATATCAGCGGTCTGGTAAGCTTAGAGCTAAGTCACAGCCTAAAATATTGAGATAAGTCCAGTGTAAATGTAAATAACTGTTGTTGTTGTTTTTTTGTTTGTTTTTTTTACCGGTTTTCTTGCCTTGTTTTTAGCAGATCTCTCAGTGCTCAGTGCAACTGCACCAAGTGGAGCAAGGCATAAACTCAAATTCATCTGCTGACATGAAACAGCTGTTCATTTACTTGCCTATTTTCTCCCCTCTTCAGTTTAACGTGCACATGAGAAGTGTTAAAGAAACAAATCGTTTGTGTGTGATTATTTCTACGGCAGCAGAACTCTGTCGCAAACACGGCTGACACAAAATGAATGAGCAATGAGGCATTATGGCACAGCTCTTGCGTGACAGGATGTTTTTTTGGCCCGCTGGATGAAGCCGCACGTAACGTCGCTCTCTGCACAGAGGAATTTCTACAGCGCTTGCGCACCATTGCCTTTTACAGCGGGGGAGTCTCACTGTGGGCCTGCTGCTACAATGGCAATTCTCCTAATGCATTTGTCCATCGGGTTTAGCGCTGCCTGCCTTATCATGCATATGATGTGTTCCTACATATCCCGATGGGCTGTGGGTCACAGTAGTACCATGAGGTTTTAGGTGTCGTACATCCAAAGAGGCCAAGGAGAGCAAGAAATGGGGAAGATGACAATGATTTGATGCGACTTTATTTGTATCATAGTCTACACAGGGGATTGGACTTAACTTAATTTAACTCAGTTATTTCTGGTTGAGAAAATGTTCCCATGCTCACTATTGACAGCAGGTCTAGTGGACCATTGTGCCGAAAATATATGTAGCTCTTCATACTTAATATTTAATTCAATTACCAAAATTTAATACATTTTTAAAGTAGACGATTACAACTTGATTGACATTTATGTCAATCATAAATGTCGTGTTTGGGAAGTACCCTACATGGTAAAAACTATTGAGCCACACCTGTCGCCAGTTTTGAATTCAATGACAGTCAGTGGCGGTCCTAGCCTGCTTGGCGCCACAAATTCCTAGTGCTTGCTGACATGACTGTGTTCCAACAACAATCCTAAACCACATCAGGAGCTGCACAAACAGGAAAGCTGTTTCATTCTTACTTGTTGTTAGGGAGACTGAGTAGCTTGGTCTAAACAACAGGTGTGGAATGTAGGGGGCCTCATGCTTGGCATTGACTGTCGGTGAGACGTGAAGTCCAAATAGCCTGGGGAGTCCAGACACAGGGGGCCATGAGAAATGCTTCCAGAAGGTCGGAGGTCAAGATTCATTTGAAGGACAACCTTCAAATGAACTTCCAATTAAAGACGCCTACGGACCAAATCTACAGGCTCGTATTCCACTGAGAACACGAGTTTTGTCAGGCTTCTATTTTAGAGCTGGTTGTTTTATTAAAATTCGTAATCCCACCATGACGGGGTGAACATGTGCGTCTAGTGACTGTACTGACTCCATCTTGTGTGGTTTATGGTCTATTCCCAAAGCTCACTGCAATAAACCATCTAATTAATTTCCAGTTTTTCATGTGCTTCCAGGAAAAATATAAGTCCAACATGTTTAGATGAAGGAATTTTGATGTGGATTATTGTTTATCAGAAGAGGTCACTGTTTATTTTATAGTTGGTCCTAACTGTAATGATTAGCATGAGATGTCCTGCCGTTCCATCAATACGGGATGTATCATCTCATCTTCTCAGAATGTGTCATAATAAAAAGCACGAAAGTATAAAATTACAATGGAAAGAATAGAGAAAAAAAACTAAGGGCTTTTATTCTATTCTTTTTTAATCAGTTGCCTCATAACCCTTCAGATTTATCTTCTCACCCTTTGGAGTGGGCTCAGACTGTGGGTAAAAAATCCATCCATCCATCCATCCATCCATCCATCCATCCATCCATCCATCCATCCATCCATCCATCCATCCATCCATCCATCCATCCATCCATCCATCCATCCATCGCTGGATAGATGGTGATGACCCTGATGACTCAGGGTCATCACAGCTGGACTTTATCCCAGCCATGATAGAGCAGACATGTTGCCAGTTTTTCACATTTAAAATAAACAATGAAAAGCTCTACGTTAAAAAATAATAGAATAAATATTTGAATGACATGTGATTAAAATAATAATGGATTGCATTTATATAGCACTTTTCGGGGCCCTCAAAGCGCTTTACAATTCCACTATTCATTCACTCTCACATTCATACACTGGTGGAGGCAGCTACAGTTGTAGCCACAGCTGCCCTGGGGCAGACTGACAGAAGCGAGGCTGCCATATCGCACCATCGGCCCCTCTGGCAATCACCAGTAGGCGGTAGGTGAAGTGTCTTGCCCAAGGACACAATGACTGAGACTGTCCGAGCCGGAGCTCGAACCGGCAACCTTCTGGTTACAAGACGAACTGCCAACTCTTTGAGCCACGACACCAGAGCAGCCCCTTTTCCAGAGCAGTAGAACCCTTTAAATATATTTTGTTGCCAGTTTAACTCTCTGAAGGTATGCTGCTAAGTACTAAAATGCTTTCATTCAAACCCCTACATCACTAACGTGTACAAATACTGATACTGCATTTTTAATGCAATCATTCTATTTTATTTATACAGTGCAAATTTGCAACAGCAACTGCTTTAAACTGGCACTTTTCTATCATAAGATAAATATCCTAAAATATTACAGAGCAAACAGACACTTGGCAACAGTGGGAAGGAAGAACTCCCTTTTAACAGGAAGAAATCTCTGGGAAAACCAAGCTCAGGGAGGGGCAGCCTTCTACCTCAAATGGTTGAAGGGAAGTAGAAGAGGAACCAAGAAAATACAGAGAGACAAGGGCGAAACACACATTATGGAAGTGAAAAGTGAAGAAATTTAAACATAAAAAAACCACACAAATGTGAAGTCTCTTGAAAATAAGCAACAGACTGAATCCATTTCGCTGAAAAAGGAAGAAAGGAAGAAAAGAAAAGCAGAATCTTTGGCAAGAGTTTATTATTTGTGAGGTGAAATTACGTTTCAGGCTGAATGACATGAAAAACTGTCTGAATGAAAAAATATTAAGTGGCTGATTTGTACTAGTTTTTTAGGTGAAGATAAAAACCGGATGTATGGTTAGACACACAGAAACACGCACATACACACAATAAAGGCACAAGAGGTGAACTACACTGACAGGTTTATTGCATGGTTCAACGTTGGGGATGATGGCTGTTGATTGACAGCTTTTAAAATGAGAACGAAACCGAGCCACCTGATCCATGTGAGTCGTCGCTACAATCACCAGAATCATAATTAAGCTCATCATATAAGATACTGAAGGAATAAAGGTGAATTGGTGAAGCGCTATATATAAGCAAGCGATGTATAAACTACACAGGACATTAACAGAGAGACAGCAAGAGATCATCATCCCACACAGGTGAGCAGTAATATTCATGCCACACATGAAAAAGGGGCCACACCTCAGTGCCATCTCATCAAACTGCTAATTCCTCCGCCCTCCTTCCTCCACATATAAAGGTCAAGGCTTACCCGTTCACCTTGCGCTTTGGGTTCCTTAGGGACTGAGTAAAGCGCTATACAAATGCAGGCCATTTACCATTACCTCACGAGAAATACACTTGGTTTCACAAGTTTACACACAAGAACGCACGATCGATTCAGGAACCGCTCTCCTGTGCTTCCTCTCTGTCTCCCAAAGGGCAAAATCTAACAAAACAAAAGAGAACAGTATTAAAAATTGCTCATGTTGGTTCATCTGCAAGAAGATTTTAAATTAATATGAATCACCATGACAATCGGCTGCATCTTCACCCTCACTGACGTCTTTAGCGAGTTTTTTTTTCTTTTCTTTCCCCCCCCCCTCGGATAACTACTTGAGAGTGAAATTGCCACTGAAAGCGAAATGATTATTTAGAACATGGGTCCCTAGGTTCTTCTTAGAGCTTCTCTTTCGTCTCTTTTGAGTCTTTTCAAACTGAATGTGTTTTTCGGGAGCCTGCTGAGCGTGAAACTGGTAACAACAAAAGCCAACTGGAGCAGAAAGTGCCACTCCCTGAGACTCAGAGAGGAACGCTTTGACCAGAAACATAGGTAATGCACCAATACTAAATCCACACAAATTGCTCAGAATGGACTAAATGGCTTTCTGTTACATCAGCAATTAAACAGGAGATAACAGTGTAGCAGTGTTATTCAGGAGTGTGTGTACAAACACATGCCGACCATGTGAACTGTGCATGCACAGCCACTGAGGACACTGAGGCTATGTTATGTCATGACATTTTTCCATTTAAGAATGAAGTAATGATAGTTGACGTATTAAAATCCACCCACTTTTATTTTCAGAGAATATCTTTGGGAATGGAAGGGCCGTGAAGTGCTGTTTATATGACTGTATTTATCTATCTCCCTGCTAGGAAAACATCTATTTTTAAAACTAATCCAATTGCAATAACCCTTTTAATTAGCAATTTTAAGATTTCACATAAGAGCTTGCAGAACCACTTTTATTGGCAATAACTTGAAGGAATCATTTTCTGTACGACTATTTAAGTCTCTCACATTATTGAGGAGGAATTTTGGCCCACTCTTCTATACAGCATTGTGTCAGCTCATAAAAGTTTGTGGGCATATGCACAGCTCTCTAAAGATGCTGCCACAGCATTATAGTTGGGTCTGGACTTTGAGTGGGCCATTGCAACACCTTGATTCTTTTCAAGCCATGCAGCTGTAGATTCGATGCTGTGTTTTGGCTCATTGTTCCTCACATTTAACTGTAGAATACTTTGGTATACAGAGGAGTTCTTGACTGGTGCCCAGGTCCTGTGGATGCAAAACAAGCTCAAATCATCACCTTCCACTACCACCAATAGTTCTGGGAAAAACAAGTCATACTTGTATTGTTATGAACTGGAATCTTTTAAGGCTTTCCCAAACAGAAAGTGGTGAATATTCTACTTTTACCAACATCTGGGCTGCAAATTACCCTCATGATTCTACAGCAGTCAACAGTCCGATGTTTTATGTTGCTGAAAGATAAAGCCAGCCTTTATATCCTCCGATTACTCGGGCAAATACATTCTGTCATCGCGAGACTATCTGGCGTCTAATCTCATCATGTGACCAGTCTCGTGACCATCCCGGAAGAAGCGATTTTAGCGCTGTCAACACAACGCTTACAGAGAATAAACGCGAGAATATTCGCGCACAAGTTTCGTCGTTGTGTCGCTTCATTTACAGTACAGCAATGGACGGATCTATGAAAGCATCTCTGGACGCCTCCGCCCCACCGCCGCAGTATTTCAGAGGGTGAGAAAATAGTATAACGAACTAGCTAAGATAACGGCTAGCTTGTATACCTAGTGACCTGAAAACCCGAGCTCTGCGGTGCCGTTCATTGCCATAGAGACGGTTCTTTTATGTGGCACAATCCTGGAACATAGATGTAATTTTCACCAGGGTACATATCCACATCCGTAGTCAGCGTGTCAGAGCCCCCGTCGCTGTGTGGTTTGATCCCGGCTGACTCATGAACTTGTGCTCCTTTGCAGAAATGAAAGCTCCCTGGTTTCAGCCCTTAAGACTCTGCTGTTCTTCACCATCCTCATGGTCACGTTGCCCATTGGACTGTATTTCGCATCAAAGGCGTACATCTTTGAAGGTGAAGTTTGTCCGGATGATTGTGGACTTACCTCCACTCTGTTCCTGCTTTCACATTTTCTTGGGGTTTTTACTTTATTTTGTAAACGTAGCACATCATCCAAATTTTAAAATCTATTGCTCAGTGGTCATCTGCTGACGGGTTAATAGAGCAGTCAGTTTATCTTTAAGCTCTAATAGTAAGAGTCTTTTAGCATAGCATTTGTCATTCCATACCAAGATTTCCATTTCATATGATATAATATGATAATCCAGATGAGAATGTGCATTTATTCTGGATCTAGGGATTTATCGGAACTCTTTCCCCCATAATTATCACATTTGACGACTTCCCCAGTACCCACAATGACAAATATACTGGATAATATCACCCACAATTAGGGCTGTGCGATATGACCAAAATCTCATATCCCGATATAAGAATTCTATCGTCCGGAAAACGATATAAATCACAAAAATGTAACATTTTCTGTAAATTCTGTGAATCTTCGGCAGCTCGATTTGCGTGAAGTGTTTCCAGCTGCGCGTCATGTAGCTGGAGTCAACAGTTTTAACCGATGCATGAAACGATACATTTTTAGACATAAGTTGTAACGGCCGCCGTTTTCTTTGTGAGTATTTATTACACGGCGTGCTGCAGGCACGTTCTAAAGTTCTAAAGTTTGAGTCTAAGGTCTATTTTGTAGCACCTGGCGGCTCTTTTGTACTTCTCATCCGTAAATAATTTGCTCTTTCGCTTGATTCAGTTTATTTTGAAAAGTCTCAACAGGATCTTGAGCTTTATTGTGAAAAGCGGACACGCGATGGTGTTACCGTCGTTGTTGCTAACCATAACGCATAAAAACAGGCGCATGTCCGTCCATAGTGTGGTTATATTAAATATAAGAGAAAGAGAGAACTTTAAGAAATTAATATAGCCACTACAGTGACCATCAAAACGATGAAAAAATATTGCCATAAACAGTTTATTTTGCGACACCACGAAACAAACGATAGCGTAAAATGAAACGATGGACGTTTTTATATCGTCATCCGATACTTATCGTTATATGAACAGCCCTACCCACAATAATCGAATACAAAGCCACTGCAGTTTTTATTTTTCTGGGTTTCATTCTGTGCCAGAGAAAGTTGTGTTTAGCACCTTAATATAAACCTGACTTGTGACACTTTAAACTCTGTGATGCAGCTTCTGGTCGTCGCCATTAACGCTCTGCTTCTGTTTCGTAGGTTCGATGAAGATGTCAAGCTCTGACAGTTATTTCTACGCAGCCATTGTTGCGGTGCTCGCTGTGCATGTGGTTCTGGCTTTGTTTGTGTATGTGGCCTGGAACGAAGGCGCGCCTAAAGGCAAGGGCAAACATGATTAAGGCATATCCTTATCAGCTTAGAAGACCAGAGGAGACAGACCAACCGACGTGGGGAGGGATCCAAGCCCACCCCCCTCCCCTCACACCCCCTCCCAGGTCATGGGCATTGTAAGACCATCTACAATGAGCTGCATTAGAGCTCCAAGGTTAAAGCCTGAAACTACTCCGTGTTCCCCGGCAATGGCGGGGGGAGTGGAGCTTGCTGAGTGTGCTTGCTCACCAGCCTCAGCGGGCCCGCCTTCTTGACTTTCTTTTTTTCTTTGAAAATATTACTTTTGTCAACAGAGGACAGCCGTGGTTTTTAAGAGGCTTTGTCATAAGCCGCCATTTGGCTAAGTGCTCTAAGTCCCTTCTCAGCAAAGAGTTTGTCTTGTAGGAAAGCATCTTGGGTTTTGACTGATGTGTGCAGGTGTGCACGCACACACACTTTGCCTCATGTTTAATGCATATGAAAGATTTGCTTCCAAAATGCTTCAATTAGCTCGAAGTCATGTTATTTTAATCACATTTTAGTTGTTGTACATTTGAGGATGTCTCTCAGCGTCATTATAAACCCATAATGTGCTTAACTCTCACGCAAACCATATCATCGAGTCATCTGTTAACCCTTTTAAATAGAGTGTTTAAATTTGGTTTTCTTTCAGTTGATGTGCGTTCGTGTGCCGTAGCGTGGCGACATTATGAAACTTTGGTGTTGCAGTCAGTTCCTAATTCACACTGTATTTAAATTTGTGTGTTTTGTGTCGATGATGTAGCCAGTGACGTTGGTCGTCATGCAGATGTGAGTGCCGACTTGTTCAAATAAACTGGAAAGTGTACATTTTTGTTGTTTTTAGTGGTATTTTCTTAAATTACAAAGATGCAAGGAAACGATTTGTGCTTGGTTAAAGAATTAATTTGATTCTCTAAAAAAATCATCTTTTATTTTTAATAAAGTGCAGAGTTTTGTTTTCAGGTTTCTAGTGTGCGTCCTGTTTTTTTACATGGTCTAATACCAGAACAACAAATGGACTACTATAAATATGATATTAAAAAACACATTTAAAGTATTATCTTTTGCAATCCTCTGATTAAATCTTGGATGAACTGTTTGTTTTTTGTTGTTGTATTTTTATGAATAAGGCCTGCGTGTGATGAGTGAGCCTTATCACACAAGAGGTTATGACTTCCCCTACTATTTGTTGCCACAACTAACCAAAAAATGTGTGCACAGAGTTCAAACATCCTCGTAAACAAACTTATTTTTAATAGTCCACCCCAGAAGCATATTTACACATTGTCACAACAGTTCCAATCCTAACATTCAGTGCGGAAAATTGTCAAAACTGATTATTTAATTCATAAAAATATCTTAATGAAATAAAAAAAACATTTGCAAACCTCATTAACATGACCCAGATTTTTCCCAGGCCTGATAAAGACTGTAGTGAAAACCATTAGAATTTGGTTGCCAAAATAAAACAAGCTTTGTCTCACATGTCTGGGAAGATACCTTATTGACCGCTGCAGGGAGTCTGAATTGTCACATGGTGGCAGTAAATGGTCAGCCAGTTCCCACAGACAGCGCAGTAAAAGAAGCAAGGATAAGACCCGGCAGCTGCCTGGCCGTAACAATGTTTTCTGCCTCGGAAACCATGTCAGCAGCTGATTTCTCTTCGTTTTTCCCCTTCACACTATGAGAGCCTCTTCTCACCAGCACTGCTTTATGTGTGTGTAGCTCCCACGCTGTACTCCAGAGTCGGAGCTGTGCAGCCTGCCTGCAGTGAGTTTAACAGGCTGGTGTTGGTGATGAGGTGACAGGCCTGCGAGCAATCAGTCTGATTCAGTCAGCAAACATCAGATGCCCCCCTTCCTTTGGCTGATATTTCATACGCTTACCCTTGCAACAACAGAAAGATGGGGCAAGGGCAGGCTTTGCTGTTGGCTCTTTGTCATTTAGCACACATTAGCAGGTTGAATGCATAGTGTCAGTGACATGAAAAGCAGGCCAGAGAGAGCTGAGCGTCTACCTAAACGAAGGGTTACAAGCGATACAAGTCAGCACTCCTTGATGATTTTCTTTTGTATACTCTGTCCTGTAACAGAGTTCAGATAACTCATGCATAGCACAAATGTTCTTGGTGCACTTTACATCGGCTCATACTGCATATAGTAGAGCATACACTCACCAGCCTAACACAAATGTTAGCCAAGCATAGGTTCAAACCGAGCATCAGGATGGGGAAAGAAAGCGATTTAGCTCATTTGACCCTTGCACAGTTGTTGGCATCAGATGGGCTGATCTGAATATTTTCCACACAACCATCTCAAGGGTTTACGGACAACAGTCTGAAAAAGAGAAAATGCCCAGTGAGCCGCAGCTCTGTTGTGGCCGGAGGTCAGAGGAGAATGGTCCCACTGTAGAGCGCCTTTGTGATGTGGTGGAGCGGGAGATTCACATCATGGACGCGCCGACAAATATGCAGCAGCTTGTCTGATGCTGTTGTGTCAGTATGGACCACAATCTCTGAGGGCTGTTTCCAGCACCTTGTTGAATCTCTGTCACAAAGAATTAAGGCAGCTCTGAAGGCAAAAAGGGGAGTTCAACCCAATACCAGGAACATGTACCTAATGAAGTGGCTGCTGAGTGTATCAGATGCCTCCTCCGATTAGATTTCCCTGCCCAGCAGATGGCGTGCCCAACAGATGCAAAGCTCAAACAAGCAGCTGTGTTGGTGTTTAAGTGAAAGTAAAGAAAGAGGGCAGTAGAGTACCACGCTACAGCTGGTGGAAAATAAAGTCCACCACACTGAAACCTCGGGGAGCAAACAGAGTAAGACAGGAGAATAACTCATCTGGACACTTGAGATCATATCCATCATTAAACACAACGAAGGAGGCACTTTATTGTGCTAGTCTGCGTTGTTATTTCCCATGAAATTCAGCTCAGGCGCTTTTGAGAAGACACAGGATATGTTTCAACAATTTAGAAGGTTTTATTTCACAGTTTCATCTGTGTAGGTGTTTGAAACTTAGAATTCAAGACAATTTAATTCTCAGTACATAGAGCTACAGGTGGAGGTTCACCAGAAACAACTGATATGTCACATAGATTTCTACATCTATCATACCTTCAAATCACTGACTAAAGTTTCGTCATCAGGCGCTTTTAGATTAGGTGCTAATGACCAGACGCTCATCAAGGAGTGAAAAACCTATCCTGTTTAGGCTCTGGTGTCCTCTCTGATGTGACATGTGTTGTGACATCAGGGTAAGATCCAAAGACATGCCTAAAGTCCTTCAGAAAGAGTTTCTATTATTTATCATTATCATTATTATTTTAGATGCCTTTAAGGTCAGAGAGAAACCACAAAGATCTTCAAATAAAATATTGCATAGTAAGGAAAATAACAACAATTGATTTTTCCACTAAATACACCCCAAGAAGACTCCATGAAGCCATAAAATTCACGTAGGTAACTCTTGCAAGCTGTAGTGTCATAGTGCATGTAGCTACAATCAGAAATAGAAGTATAGAATATGAAGTCTTTCAGGAAAACTCAAAAAGAGCCACTTTTACAGCTAACATAGAGGTATAATAACTATTATGCTCTCGAACTGTAACAGTATCCTTGACAAAGGCCAAAGTTGTCTTTTCAGTAGCGGAACTGCAAACCAGCTGTGAAAAATGGCAGTGAAAATGTGATTCAGGGTGGCATTGCCACAGGACATAGAGCATTTACTGATTCACCTGTGCACATTCTGCATCACATTAAAGAGTGCTTGAATATAATGCAAAGCCATTTGTCCATGAGCCAAAGCTTAACAGGAAGTGCACCTTTAAAAAGGATGATAATGCTAAGTGCACAAGGAAATCTATCAATGGATGCCTCTGAAACCTGGAACTGAGTCAAAAACAAGATCCTGCTGTGGTGTTTGGGGGATTTGAAAATGGCTAAACCTTCAAGTGAAATAAGTCAGTCAGTCAGTCAGTTGTCCATCCATCCATCCATCTCAAATTCAGGGAAAGGAGTTGAGCTGGAGCCTATCCCAGCTGTCATATATAGCAATTCTTTCAATTTACAATCACAGCACACCTCTGTATACTTTTAGTCATTAATTTCTTTGTTATATTAAACAGAGATCATGTGAAGCAAAGAAAGTATTAATAACACACATATAATGACAGACACAAGGCATCAGTAGCATAATATTTTTGGTCCATCACCCCAATTAAAATAACAATATTTTTTGTCGTCCTTGGTGGTCATGCTACATTTATCAAAACCTCCCGGGACATTAGAAAAAAACGCAGTTTTGTCCAAGAAATGTGTTTCATGGATGCTTTTATTTTTGTGAAGCAGGAAACAGATTAAAGCCACTCTTAGGTTATTTATGCTTTATGTAACAGACTGAACTTTTATGGCTGTAGATAATTTATCAGAATGTGCTGAATATGTCCAAAAATGTGCTACGCTGGACATCTTCTATCACAGTCCAACAATCTGATGGTGAAAGTGAAGCCCTGCAGAAGGATTTCATTTCAAAGCGCACTCATTTCTCTTCATCTGTCATCTCATTTCTTCTCTCTCAAATATGGTCGCATTTTTATTTCAATATCACCTCCATTTTTTATCTTCATTTCCAAAGATGGGTGGAATGTTTTTTAAAGACTGACTTATTGATTGATGAAGCTTACTCTGTAGTCTGTTGCAGATATTGTGTTTTTTCACAAATAACACACGAGGGATGTAAAGCATATTGTGCTTGGCACCACAACAGACGCAAGTATAGTCTAGTACGTCCAGTTTTTGCTCATTGCAGATAGAAACTGAGAAACTGTAGCCCTCTGATTGATATATATATATATATACATATATATGACATAATGGCAGGTTATGTAGAGGAGAATAACATGTCATGACTTCATCATGAATCATCATTAATTTGCAAATTCGGAACATATTTTAATAATCACTGAATTTTTTAATTTCCACAAAAGCTATTTGACACAACAAATCACACCTTTCAACTTTTCTTTTATTTTGAAAAGATTTTTGTTTGTTTTTTATGGACACCTAAAATGTAAATGTGCCCTTTGGGTTGACTTTTGTTTAAACGCGGTGTAGGCTATAAATAAAATAGACGTGACAGTCAAGACAAAAAAGGTTCAGATATTTTTTATAGCGCATGTTTGAGGTATAAAAAAAGATAATTATTCAACACGCTTTAGTGGGCTACATACTGAACTTTGAGGATAGAAACACAGTAAAGATCCTATCATGCTCGTATTGATCTCATACCGATATCAGTATTGGTATCAGTACTATCAATAATTAGATGAATCCAGAAAACACTACAATGACACCCGGATGGATAAGCTAAGAAAATGGATGGAGGAACTCCTTGAGGCATCAAACATTGAGTCACAAGGGTGCTTCCTCATGATGTACATGCTATGAGTTTCAAGGTTTCCATGCTAGCGATGTGTGCCTTCTTGGCACAGATGAGTATAAGATATGCATGCGAGGGACACGCAGACATTCCACGTGTTTATTCTCGCTTCAACATGTCCGTTTTAAACACGTTGAAATGATGAGTCAAACAACACGTGGCATGTCCTAATTTCAGAGACCCCGTGTTCGTTAACAGTGTGATCGTTTTCAAAAGAGAAGCCTTCAGAGCTGCGCTGCATTTCAGCTTCTGTGTGGGCCAATATTACAGCTGGTTTTCATGTATTGTCACCAGAGTTATGACATATGAATAGTTGCAGTGTGATAAAGACTCAAAATCACCAATTGAAGTGCAAATTTAAGACAATTTATTTCAAGCAGGTTTGCAAACAAGGTTGTCATCAAGTGCTTCAAAGCAAACAAATGCCACAAATCCAGACATGAACAAGAATAAACCAATCACATGCTTTTCATTACCTACTTTCTGGCTGCCTCAATAAAAAAAAAGAAAAAAGAAAAGAGACAGTAAAAATGTGGGAACTCCTGAGACCCGTGCAATATCTGTTTTTGAGGCGCACTTTGGAATTAGTAACAGCAGTTCAAGCCTCTAATAAATTGTCAGGTATTGCACAACTCCTTACTTCAAGTCTAAGCAAGTGAACTATGCTAGATGATGACCTCAAAACATTTAAAGGGAGTTAAATTTAACTTTTCTCCCTATTTGATTTCCACGAATGAGGTCAGGTCAGTGCTGAGCAAGTTCCAGCCCTGAATTCTAGATGTTTCACACGTTGAGAAAAATAAAGACGAGCTCACTGTAAACCTGAGCAGACCCTCTCTGAATGGTGGAAAGATTCATACCAGTCAATACAACTTAGAAAACACAGATACAAAAACTAGTCTGTTGCCGCAGCGACAGGGGAGTCAGTTTGGCATGTATGAACACTTCCAAGCAACATATGATCCCCTTGCACATTTTAAGACCCCTCAGAGAAACATAAACCTCCTCATATCTTCAGATCGTCTATTCTAGTCTTGTTGTTGCTGTGTTTGGCACTGTGGCCAGGCCTGGCCTGCGTAGGTGACCCAGGGGCAGATCCTGCTCCCTTCTTTCCTTTCAGGTCACATTCCTCTGGCTTGCTGCTGCTGCTCCTCTCCACCGCCAAGTTGTCCTTGTTCTGTTTGTAGGCTGCCTTGCTGTGGTAGGGGTGGAAGGACGAGTCTGTGGCCGCGGTGTAGCAGGGCACCGGTGGGTAAGCGGGCTGGACTTGGTGGTGCTCGTGGAAGTAGTCATCGTAACTTGGGGCAAACGGCACTGCAGTCTCGCCGGGCTCCTTGGAGGTACTCTCATGGGACTGGTTGCGCCTCCTGAAGGTGATGCCCTGGCGGCACTTGGTGAAACCCAGATGGTAGATCTCTATGAGGTTGAGGAACAGAGACACAGAGGCCACTCCAAGCATGAAGATGATGAAGATGGTTTTCTCTGTAGGGCGGGATATGTAGCAGTTAACCACATTGGGGCAGGGGGGTCTGTCACATGTGTACATGGGTTTGAGCTCAAAGCCGTACAAAAAGTACTGGGCCACGATGAAGCCCACCTCAAACAGCGTCTTGAAGATCACATTGAAGACATATGTCCGCAAAAGCTCCCCCTGCAGGCGGACTCGTCCCTTATTGTCTCTTATCAGAGCCTTCTTGTGCTGCACATCCACAATGAGAGTCTGTTTGTCTGATTGATGACTGTGCTCATTTTCTTTCTCTTTCTGCTTTTCCTCCATCCGGACTAGATGGAGAATGTGCCCCAGGTATATCAGAGTCGGTGTGGATACAAAGATTATCTGCAGCACCCAGAACCGGACGTGAGATATGGGGAAAGTGATGTCATAGCATACGTTCTCGCAACCGGGCTGCTTGGTGTCGCAGGTGAAGCCCGACTGCTCGTCGCCCCACACCTTCTCTGTCGCAGCACCCAGGATCAGGATGCGGAAGATGAACAGGACAGTGAGCCACACCTTCCCCACGACGGTGGAGTGCTCCTGGGCTTTTTCCAGGAGCTTTCCCAGCAGGTTCCAATCCCCCATGGCTGTGAGAGGTCAGATCTAGAACTACAGAGGATTTGAAAACAGAAATCAGTTATTTCATCTATAGACTGTTGTACACAGCAACAGAGATTAAATGACTACAGTAAAACGAATCCTGAGCGTACGCCTCATCCTTCCTGACGACTAAAAATTCTCTTACCAAGTTCAGGAGAGATCAGAACAACCAAGTCTTTCGGGAGTCAAGCTGCTAACTGAGCGTCCAACTGGGTGACCGCCACTGAGCAGGTAGTGGTCTTATCCACATGGGTGCAAACAGGATTATATTTACTTTGGGAGGGTATATATTTGGCAAGTGTGGACAGGAGGAAGGCAGGTTTCAGACATGATTCTGCAGCTCCTGGCCTTCATGACCCACGCCATGGCAACACGAGCCACAGGAAGTGAAATCAAACACTGGGCAGATGTGGTGGGAGTGCGAATTAGAAACAGTTGAGTAATGTTGGAGCTGTCAGCTCCTGTGACACATTAGGTTTTAAATAGATTCTGCTTCTGATGAATGGTCTATACAGTAGTAAGAGTGGAAGTAGAAGGTATGCTGCTCTGGAGGATGAATTCAAGTGTTGAAATGTGGCAGGTGGGCTGACGCTGAGGAAGCCAGCACCAACAATCACAGATTGGACAGCAATTTAAATATGGGACCCCCACTCCACAGTGTGAGATCCCACATTACAATGAAGAATAATGCCATCATTCAAGGAAAAAGAAGTGAAACAACAACTTCTGTTCTCACGTAAGACACCTGCACTTACAGCATTTGGCCACAGCATGCACCATTAATAAGTTAACTTTAGGTTTAGGACTATAATTTAAACTCCTGAAGAAACAAATATTTCAGTCTATAAAGCATACAGTTAAAAAAAAAAAATCACAGAAAACTCACATTTACTGGAGAAAGTCACCGTGTCAGCTCATACATCCTCTGTGGCAAAGCTTCCCACGTCTGGCAGGGTCCATGAGGCCTCACTGCTTTACCGACTGGCCTCAGTGCAACACTGATCTTAGGACCCCCAACAATGCCCTTGAATGGACAGGAAAAGCAGACTCTTGCGAACCACAAACTTAGTTCCACGCCGACAAGCTCAGTTACTCAGTCTTCTGTCTTCAAATACAACTCTCGCAGAAATCAGAATCCAGGCCCAGGGGTCTTTAGCCAGCCACAGCACACATATGCACACACACTCAACCAAAGAACCAACCAACAAACCTGCTCTCCCTTGACCCTCCCTCCCCCCTCGGTTAAATTTGGCACAGTGTGCACTGTCCAGTGTAAACTATTAAACAAACCCCTGCTCGCATGCTACGGCGAGTGACAGGGCAGCTGGCCAATGATCTTGTCTGCTAAGTCTGTCTGGCCACAAGTGTTCCCGAGATCTAAATATATCACAAGGGTCTCTTTTCCTATCATGGGGGTGGAGATGGGATGGTGGTGGTGCAGGAATGATTTGGAGATGAACAACTACTGGCATCCTGAAGTTCCAAACCACAGTGACAGGAAAGGGGTAAATGTATTTATTTATGAAAAAAGCTGAGTTTCAATGAGTTAAAATCCTAGCTACTAAACACAACTCACTTCAGACATATTTCATTATTTCATCAGGTACTCAAAGAAACAACACACTGCATGTTTGCTGAATAATCTCATATTATCTGCCAGTTTATTTCTTCATAATCCACAATGTACACTGTTTCAACCCATTGTATAGTTTATCTGGATTGATTACCTGGATGTAAACTGCTACATGTGCATTTAGAAAGGGTTGTTTGTATGTTAAACGCACACATGGCAAACGATTTGTATAAACAGCTACTTTACATTTTATTTACATTTACAGGACAAGTAAGATGGTCACTAATATATCATGATGGTTAATACTAGGGTCTGTTAAACAGTACGTCAGCTGCAAACATTTATTTAAGCCCACTGGAAGAAAATTTTACAAAGATGAAAAGTAAGAAAAGGTATTCTAACTCAAGGATATCTGCAGTAATGAGACTGGACAAATTCTAAGCTGAGGTACCTCTGCAGACAAGCGGAAAGGAATAACACCGACATTTTTAACTTTTTGGGGATTATGAGCTGAAAATTGATGAAGGTTTACCGACAAGTCAAAGTGAACACACATGTAGAAGCCACAATATTAAAACCGCTGATGGTTGAACATCCTTACAAAACAGTGTTCTCTGTGGAAACTTCTTTGCATGCGTGAGAGTGCTACCATCTGAACACAACAGATCAAGGTAGTAACCTGGCCTCCAAACTCTCCAGATACACAACTTCAAAAAGTCGAAGTTTCATGCTTCGGTGCATTTGAGCTCTTTTGATGGCATGATATTAGGCAGCTGGTTTCAACACTGTGGCTTACAGGCACCGGTGATGACATTGCAATCATGTTTGGACAGTATTAGATTGTTTTGTTTTTTTTAATTGAAAATTTCTTTTCTAGCACCAACTGTAGCAACAAGCAGTCTACATTAAGTTCAGAAAAAATCAGTGACCACCCAATAAAATCTAACCACCATACAGTTAACAGCTGTTCAAGTCATTTTACCCATTTATATGTGCTGTCCTATATATCCAACAGCTTCTAATGGTTTCATTTTTTGAATTTCTCATCCAGCATTTCAACTCCTTCAATAACCTCTGATTTTTAAAGGACCAAAGTGATGTTTCAGAGCATTTTGGTTGACTTTTACCGTTACGTGTTTTTGTTTGTTTACTTTGGAATTGTGGTGTCCACAATTTCCTTAAATTTCAGTATCGAAAGATCTGCTATGGTGTGGACTTATGTACAGATTACAAACCCTTTTCCAAACAGCAATCTTTATATTGCAGACTTTTTGCACCAATTATAACTGGTATGTTTTAAATTGCTCATATTCAACAACAATCAGTACACCTGTTTTGATTCTTCTAAGAATACTGAGCTGCAACAACAATACAGCTGTTACAAAAACAAGGCATCACACTCAGTCAGCCTAAGCTTGTCAACAACTTGACAAACTGCTATTTATACTAAAAAATAATATAATGGAAGCCTTCAGAAGCATTGTGGAAACCAGAAAAAAGAAAAAAAAAGAAAAAAAACCCCCTAAAGATCTAATCAAGGTAAGCTTGTTTTATTGTAACAGCAGCCACCTTGGATTTGCAGTAAATGAGCTAAAATGTTCATAAGCACCAGTTTGGTCTTTAAACCTTCACTACAGACTCTAAATAGTTTAGGCGAGAACAGCAGCCAATATTTGTGAGTAAAAATGAACTGATAAAAACAAGAATCTAATATCCACTGACTGAATTATGTTTAAATAAATAGCCAAAAAGCTGAAATTGACCTAATACACAGTATATATGTGACTTTAATGCATGAGATACTACGTGGTCAGGTGAGGTTACTCATTAGTTCAAGAGAGTCTCAGAAAGCAGAACACCTCTCACCCCTCTCGGCTGGGCTCTTTTTGGTCACAGTGAACTTAGACTTGAGAGAATGATCTGCTATCAGCTGATTGATTTCATTTTGCTTGTAAGTGGACAATCTTTGGCTTATCCATGGTAACTTTGACTCGTCTTCAGAGCTGCGGAAGGACCGTTTGCAGGCCCTGCCTATGAGATACACCACCTCTGCCAGGTTGAGCAGCACACACACAGCAGACACTGCCAGCATAAACACAGTGAATATGGTCTTTTCTGTCGGTCTGGAGACAAAGCAGTCCACCGTATTGGGGCAAGGGAATGAGTCACATTTCACCAAACGCACCATCTTAAAGTCAGGATAGATCAAGTAAAAGATGTAGAGAAAAGCCACTTCGAAAATTATTCTAAAGATGATACTGATCATGTATGTCCACCACAGAGCGCCCGTGATCTGAAACTTCTGGTTCTTGATGTGTTCCAGCTCTTTGGGACTACTGCGGCCTGCCCTCTTCAGGATCTTCTTGTCGATGTGCCTTCGGTGGGCTACGTGCATGGCCACTAAGAGTGCAGGGGTGGAGACCAGGATGAGCTGGAGCGCCCACAGACGGATGTGTGAAATTGGGAAGAACTGGTCGTAGCAGACGCTATTGCAGCCGGGCTGCTGGGTGTTGCAGGTGAAGCCGGACTTTTCATCGCCCCAGACGCTCTCCGCAGCAACCACCAGGACCAGGATGCGGAAGATGAAGATGACAGACAGCCAGACGCGTCCGATGCCAGTAGAGTGCCTGTTTACACCGCTGATCACGGCATAAAAGGACCCCCAGTTCATTTTTGACTCCAGGTCTGGGGAAAAAAGGGATTAATATAAGTTTTTACAGGTGTAGGCAGTTACATGTGTGGGATGCTTTGCATCTAAAAATCACCCAAAATTCTAATTACTAAGAAAATTTACTCCCCCTTTTTTATTACTGGCATAAAGTCACAATGGCTTGCCAGTTAAATAAGGTCTTTAGACTATAACTGCACACAAAACTTAGCATTTCAGAAAAAATCTAACCGGTGTAGCATGAGTAGTTAGAGGTTTACCAGGCTCAGCCGGCGGTGCAAGCGGCGTAAGCAGCACCGGGTCCAAAGATGACCATCTTGAAGTATGACCTGAGCATCAAGCCGGATTTGGCAGTCAGGAACAACAGACAAGAATTGCCAAGTAGCCTGCCGGCTGTATAAAAACAGGGGCGATGGCCTGCCATCATGCACCGTCAGAAGACGCAACAGGTTGAAACCAATTGCAAAACATTTGCAGAACCACGTGATATGCTTATCCTGTATTAATACTCTACTCCCAGGCTGGCTTACAGCCCAACTGCAGACAGACTGCCAGCAAATTTCTCCAAGGGAGCAGCAAGACATGCATCTCATTGAGGCTTTCCTTTTTTTTTTTCCTTGAGAGATCTCTATTGTTTGAGAATAGCTATGTTCTTTGAGATTTGCCTTAAACAGATCTTAAAATTATGTGACTTTTAAAGCATATTCAGTAAAACATTGCTACCATAAAGGGGATGATGATGAGACCGTAAGCATGCCAAGTATTTGCCAAGTCAAGTCACTGGGGCATGTCAGTCATCACTCACCCCAAATCCAACCTCAACCCCTGTTAGTATAAAACAATTAGAAAGGAGATAACATGGATTTTTACCTTCAGCTGCTGGTGGTACACAAAAATGTGTACAAAATGGGAAGAAATAAATTCAAATTTGTGTTTTTTTAGCGAGCCAAAAGGCTGGATTGAGAACACCATGCGTTTGGAAAATGCTAATCATTCCTCCGCCACTAGCCACTGCCCTGCACCGTAGCGGTCATATGCTCTTATATAAACTATTTACATACAATGGCACCCTTTATGGGGCTGCAACAAGACTCTTTCAGAATTCAGATCAAACGCCTCGATTTCCGCCTACCCCGGGGCAAAAGAAAGAATCTGTGTGGACACAAAAGGCCTCAGCCTGCCACATTATTTATTGTGCTTGGCAGGGCAGGGAAGTGAAGGACGCTTTTGACCCGAGTCACTGCTGCTGCGACATTAACAGGTTTACGAATTCATCCAGATTATATATGAACTAGGGAACTACTGCATAGTCTAATGGAGTGGCTAATTTGAATGCTACAGCACTTTAAAAGATTTATGATTTGATTAAATTGTCATTTGCACTTTAAAAATAAAATACAGCTTTAATTTTTGATGTTATCTAGCCTTTTTAATTCCGACAATACTAGCACAAGAATATATTAACCCAGTCACACAGATTAGTTCAGTTAAGTCCAATATAACATGTTACCAAATGTGCACGCCCTGAAACAATCTGAAATGGTTCATATTAAAAGTTATTATTTACATAGCACCGTCAACAGGTTAGTTGTGGTCACACCCCCTTCCACAAAACAGCAGAAACCATGATTTACGGCAACACAACGTAGTCGTTTGTCATGTACAATCAGATGACACACAGTGGCTCACTGTGCCATGAGTTTTTCTGCGTCACTCGCAGGCCGTCACTTCTGACAGTGTAGTGGGAGGGTTTGGGTGGCCTGCTAATAATCTGAATGAACTGCACCTCATTTACATTCTCTCTACACAAGGAGAGACACAAATGTGCAATTGTAGAGAACACATCTTTATTTCAAAGGCAAATATGCAAAAATAAAGATAGGTTTGCCATTGCATAAGAACAATATTATCAAGTCAGCAAAGCTTTTCTGTGATCATCAAAGAAAAATTATACATTTAAAAAACAAAACCAAAAAAGACCTGTTGTAGCATGCAGATAAGGTAATAATATAGATATGAATACAACTTAATCGAGAGCAGGTAATCAGACTGAGCAGGCACCGTCTAGTGGCTAAAAATAATCAGGACTTGAAATACAGTTCTGTTCTTAAACACAGGAAAAGGGAACAGGTTAACCAATATCTTCAAATTACATAGTCAAAATAAAACAAGCAAAACTAGTTTTGTATGCTTTCCCTGTACATAAAGAAGAAAAGCTCGAGATACAAAAGAAGAAAGAAATTTCCTATTTAGTTGTCTTAGAGAGAACATAAATGTATGCTTAGTTGAACCAGTTTTCCAGCTCTAACTGTAGGAACTAAAAATACACAAGATAGCTTATATACACACACACATGACTTAATGTGTACTAGTCCAGTCAATCCTTTATAAATCTACATTTAATTTTTTTCCCCAAATACCTTTCAACTTTGTATAGCCTTTCAAGTTGGCAACAACTCAGTCCACTGTATGTTGCACACAGATGGTCAGTCTAAAAGGAATATTTTTGTTCCTCATTCAAACATTTTACTCGTTTAGGTTTTACACTATAAACAATGTTGGTATACACTATATGTTCGAGCTGCATGGTACAGTAAGCTTGCATTTTAACTTTAGCACTGGTTGTGCAATCATTCAATTAGGATAAAAGGACGCCAACATAATCACACACACACACACACACACACACACCTGAACTACTTCCTTTGAGTGTAGCATGATATGAGATACTTCTCCCAGTCAGAGTCCTGTTTCTGGGCTTTAAGCTGAACACTGTCTACAAAACAAAACGGAAAATTGTGAATATCAACATAGAGCGGTGACAACGAGGAATAAACACATTGCATTGAAGTATATTAGTGTAGTGTGGACTCTTAGAGAAAATGCATTTTTAAAATATAATGTAACTTACTTCTTTTGATGAGACTGGTCTTCTTAAGTTTGCTGTGGATGGCATGTCCATTCTGGGCCAATCTCAAAGACAATGAAGCACCCCTCCTGAAATGATGTGTTAAGTGTGTTCATAAAGTTACTAATATTTACCAGAAAGACAAAAACGTTGCTATTCCCAGATGACTTGTGCAACTTAGCCAGAAGACCACATATTTGATCATTACTTATTGGTCCTTTTTGAATGTAGAGTAGATGATTGTATTTTGCCTATTTGTGGCACAAACAGATAAACAGTGCTGTGCAAAAGTCTTTCTGAAAGCCTGGACAACAAAGTGTTTCTTTGAACCCTTGCTGCTTTTTTGCTCATTTTAAGAGGAACATTTGTTAAACCACCCAACACTGTGGCCTTTAAATGATTCGAGCATTAAGAAAAGAAGAAAAAGTAAACTACTTTCTGTGTGAAAGACCAGTTTTACGTTTTATCTTTAATCCCCTATTATGAGCAGCCTGTTGCCTGTTTATGTTTTCCCATTTCTTTTGCTGAATCTATGAAAAATGCCAAAGATAACAGTTTAACAGGCATAATAATATTTTTGCATCAACAAGGTGATTCCTAAAGAGCTATGAACTTAACACTTAGCATATTTCAGCATGAGTGCATTGTGTCCTCAAAAGATTTTGGGCAAACTGGACAAGAGGAGTACAAAAGAAGTAGCAGGCAAAATCTGTGGCGACAAGGTCTTATGAGGATGAAACTTCTGGTGCCGTCATGGTTTGAGGTTCCATTTCAAGCCAAGCCAACTTATATTAAAAATAAATAAATAAATAAATAAACAAAGCTTAACAGAGGAAACGGAAAAAGGAGTTTCAGCCAGAGGTACTGGGGATCTTGTCATGACTGATGAGTAGTGTTAAGATTTTGATCCACCACCATGCAATGCCATCTGCAAGGCATCCAACTGAAGATGGCCAATCAGCATGACAATAATCCCAATGTCACAGCTAATACAGTAAAAGGATACCTGGATAGAAAACCACAGTCAGTAATGAACTGGCTGCCTCAAAGCAGATTACTGAAGCAGTGTGGGATCATCTCGACAGAACAAAAAGACAGCCAACTTCCCAAGAAGAGTGCTGAATGACCTTCAAGAAGCCTGGAGAACTATTCAAGGAAGACCATTTAAAGAAGTGACAAGGAAGCTGCCTAAGAGTTCAGGCTGCGTTCAAAATGATAAGTGGTCGTTCCAAATATTGATTTTGAAATTTGTAAGAATTGTGCAAACTCTGTTTTTGCCTTATTTCCTGCATTTCCAGGTATGTTTGCATATGTTTCAAAAACTGCACTCGTTTTCCTAGCAAAATACATGAAAGGAAAGGAAAAAGAAACAAGTTGTGGCTCAAGACTTTTTCACATTACTATACAGTCACCATGCTACTTCTTAATTTAACAAATTACATTGCTTGTACCGATAAAATATTTAATGGTGACTTAATAATTTTTTTACTATTAAAATTCTGTCCACTAAAAATTTTTATGCCACAATTGACTGTGTTTTATGTTTCGATACCTCATGGCTCCGAGCTTTCCCTTTTCCATGAACAGCTCGACTGTAACTTTGCTTTCCTGTGGGTACAGCCTAGCATAGAGGGTCCTGTTGCGTACAGTTGCTTTGAACCAACCGACTGCCTCCTCAGACCAATCTCTCCCATTCACAGGCGTCACCTAAGGGGTAGGAAATACACACAAAATACCATGAACTGAGATAATTCATTTCCTTTTCTCACCAAGTAACAGATAACGCTGTGACTAATAGTGGACAAATGCAAATAATTAAGCCCACACTCTCACAGCACAGCTTTTTAACATTTCCATGTATGCAAACTCTGGCAGGGACAGTCCGTATGACTCTCTGAAGATTTTTAAGTGTCCATGCAGGTGGAAGACTGTAAATCCACTTACATTAGCCAGTGAAACCTGCACAGCCTGAAGTGGTATAGTAGCCAGTTCAGGGGTCAGCTCCTTTATATTTGACAGTGACAGACAGGCAGTGTCACCATAGTCCAACTTTTTCACTTCCACCTTGATGGATGTCTCTGTCCCAGCACCATCTTACATCCAAAAGACAGAAAGCATACAAAGCAAGACTAAAAATCCAGTGTGATATTCCCAAGTGGCTACCAGGAAAACAAAGTGACATTGCTACCATCTAGAGGCATACATCTGCAAAAACATTTCAATACAACGACAGAACCCACCTCTGCTCACTCCACATATCTTTATCACCTGGCTCCTGCACCATTGTTCTCGCTCGGCGAACCAACCCATTACTACGGTTCCAATATCTGGAATGCAGCTCTGCTCAGCATATGAACTACTGGCTTTCCAGCTGTGCCAAATGAAAATAATAATGATGATGACCAGAAACATGTGGGTTATTAAAAAAGAAAAAAAAATCTACAAAGAAAACGGTTATGAATAAAAAGCATAAATGGCTCTTTAAGTTCTGAAAATGTCATCAGTGAATCAGCGGGAAAATCTGAGAAAAAGCAGACTTAAGTTTAGCCTCAGCAATGAATGACTTACTCTGTGGCAAAGGCCTGTAGCTTCTCATGGGAGTCTGCCTGCTGGATGTAGAAGTTGCTCGGACTCACAATGTGAGACACCACAACCTCAGTCTCTTCAAATCTTCGAATTTGGAAATCGGGAATCTTTAAACTGTTGGTTGTTGCCATTTTCGCACCATCAGAACTGTTATCACGTTCAGGCTCTGCGTACTTGGGACTTTTGGGTTTCCAGTGGATATTCACACCCACAATCTCTGGCTGAGTAGTTATATTTTGGCAGTCTTCACTTCCCAAGGGGCCAGGATCAGAGACCCTCTCCACTACCTCTGCGAAGATGTCTCCAATATCCCAGAGTTCAGTTTGTGTTGCAATCACGCAACTATAGATGAGAGAGCCACTTGACTCGGCTTTTTTCACTCTGAAGACTGGGGCTTGGGTTTCAAACTTTGCATCCAAAGTTTTTGGAGCAAGAACTTCTACCAGATCGGTGACAACGTGACTGAACTGGTCTTTTTGTGTTGTAATGGTAGGTGACACAGGCTGCTGTAAATCTGAACTGTATGCACGTTTAGCCCACTCCATGGCCGTGACCTCCAGTGAACCCATGTTTTTAACTTTTGCTCTGAGGAAGTGCAGCAGCTGGGAGGATGTTTGTTTTTGGTGTTGCACCTTGACATCATCTTCACATCCCCAGTGTAATAGTGGTGTGGTGTTCATGGGTTTTGGGTTACTGAGCTCGGGGAAAACAGCTTTTAAGGGAGGTAAAAGTATTTGAGGCCTCTCTGCACTTCTGTCACAACTCTCATCAGTGACAGGTGGAAAAATCCCAGCATCCGCTTGGCTCTTCTCCTCAAAATCAACCTGCTTTTCTTCAACCTTAAAATCACAACTGGAAGTCAAAACAGTGCTGGTGAGGCTTGAAGAACGCCTGCATATCATGTTGTCCTGATAGCCTGCTGCAGGCTTCGAGGTGAGGAAGCGTTGTAACTGCTGAAGAGACACCGTGGCTCCCAGTAGCTGGATTGCTTTTGCTATTGAGCTTGCCATCAGCGAGTTCTTTAACATGGGCCCAAACTTAAAAACATCTGTAATCTGAATCTCTTTGACGCCAAGCTGCTGTATCTGATTTCCGCTGACTCCATTTTTAACTTTAGGAAGGAGACAAACCTGCAGGTCTGATGGGAAAAGCAGGCAGCAGAGGTTTATTAATACAGTTACTTATCCATCTGTAGCTATACGATTAATTTATAACTTACCAGCTGTGAGGTCCTTTAATGAAGCTGAAAGCTTTGCGACTGTTTGACATTTCACATCTAAAGCTTTTGAGAGATCGCTGAACAAGCTCCTGGGACAAGATGAATTCAGGTAACCTTGGACATCTTTATAGGCCTGGTTGTAAAAAACGGGAAAATTTGTGTGGTTTATTACCACATTGTGTTTATTAGTTCAGAGGAAACCAATTTTGGCAGTCAGCTGATATTTCACGTTTTTGTAATGACGAACACACTGTACCTTTTTCCATTGGTCTTAGCAATATCAGCTAATGTAACTAAATGCATTAATTAGTCGCTCGCTTGCCAGCTAGCTTTACCTTGATGGTGAAGTTGCGAAGGTCTTGTTCAAGTTTATTCCGGGCATTTTCCAGCAAGAACAGCTGGTAAGTTAACTGCACTTTCTGGGAGATCATGGAGGGCGCCGACTGGAGGGTGACAGCCAGCTGGTGAGGAGCCATGGCGTGCGTGACCCCTGCCAGTATGAATGGTGGCTAGTTAGCGGCTAGTTAGCTAGCCAATTAGCGTTATTATTCCTGACTTTGACGGTCCTTTTCTTTTCATAGATTTTCTTGGGGGTTCCGCACATTACCATAGTGGAGCAATTCCTTTTAGTCTACCTTTTGACCTCGGTTTCTTCTTTAAAAACCCGGTTGTCATAAAAATGTATCCCACTCCTTTTTCCACCAAGGCCAGGCCGCCATCTTGAGAAGAGGCCCCAGTCAGTAGAGGTGGGCGGAATGGATCGAAAAATAAACCTCAAATATGCACTATGAAGAAAGTCCAAACCTTTTTGTGTGGTTTAGAGACAGAAAAACTTGCATTTCAGGTCTCCGAAAACCCAGTTTCAAAAGACCTGAAAAGCTGAAAGGTGTGTTTTGTTGCATTAACTGAATATTGTGGAAAGTAATCAGTGATATAGTGGTGATTAAAATGATAATTCACGGCAAACTACTCTTCCCCCAATTAGCTACCCGAATAACAAATAATAGCCAATACTGGCCCTGCATTTACTTGGTATTGGATCGATACCAATAATTGTAGTGTGGAACAGCACTACTGTGAATGAGGGAAATGTGAATGTTGATTTTTTTTTTGTTGTTGTTGAAATGTTCATGCAAGTATATACATGTTAAATGACAAGATATATAAGATTAAGGTTTTGTACAAAGTATTGGTATCGGATCAGTATCATGATACCACCTTGAATTTTTAAATTTTTTTTAGTTTTTTTTTTTAGACCTGGAGCTAAATGTGCCTGTCTCTAAAGTACTTTGCGTCTACATCTGTTTTTAAAATGATATAAAAAGTAGATTTCAGACACCTTTCATAGTGCATGTTTGAGGGTTTTTTTTTTTTTCCATTTCCAATGAAATTAACAATTAAAAGAATTTAGAACTTCTTTTTTTTTTTTTTTTTATCAGACAGCATTTGACAGTCTAGAGCAAGGATGTCAAGCTCATTTGACATAGTGGGCTGCATGCAGCATACAGAAGTTTAACCATCCATTGAATTCCTCAGATATCTTCATATAACAAAAAAGAAGTACCTTTTAAGCAGTATGTCTCAGTTTTTCTACACGATAAAGAAATGCTGCTGTATTAAATGGAAGAAATCTGTCCATATTGTAAGTACTGGATGTAACAGACTATGACTTTCTAACTGTGAACACTCTTTAAAAAGATAGAAGTTTCAGTTGTAGATATTGAATTTAACTGTTTATCTATTATTTAGTTACTTTGGTGTGTTATGAATGGTTACGGAGGAGGTCCTTATCAGTAGGAAAAGCTGTCAACCTTATAGAAAATACAGTTAAAAGTCCCAAATTTATGCCCCTTTTCTCAATTTTTTTCCAAGTCTGTTTAGTTGGACAGAATGGAGTCTTTGGTGGTCTGATTCTGGCCCAGGGGCCATGTGTTTGGCACCCCTGGTGCAGAGGTAGAAACAGAAAGTCGTGCAACTTTGCATGCAAGCTGTTGCTAATGTCTAAATCCCAGTAACTATCAACACCAAGAAGAAGAATGAATACAATTTACTTGTTGCATTCCTATGGTTTGACACCTAATGCTTTCCACACAGTGTTCTTTTCTTCAAGTGCTCTTTGCTTGAACTTGTCAAGCTGCTACTTGATCTAGAAGCTGAAACGTGTGGGTGGGGCAATACAGACATTTTACTAAAGTTAATATTGCTCAAGAGTTAGATTGATAGGCAGTTTTGCTGTACCCGTGATAATGCTGACATCACATATACTGGTTCCAGTTGCAAAACGGCACTTTGCATCAGTTTCAAGAAGAGGGATTTGCCAATAGGAAGACAGCAAGAAAGATTGCTCAATGACATATCTTTTTTTTCTTTTGGTGTACATCCAGAGGTACTTGCTTACAATTTCGAATATCTTTTCATGCCATTGCCAGTGGATCAGTATTGTAGGATGCAAGTCAAAGTTTAATGTTGTGTTGCTTAGTTTCACAATCTTAATGGACGACCTTCTCTGATCATGACTTTACAGTTAGGATTTTATGATTTGGTGGCATTTCAACTATAATTGTTCACCTTCCCACCTCATTGATTTATTTTGTAGATACTGAAATGCGGGGAATGGTATTCTTAAATAAAGAACTGCACGATATTGTGGTTATTCAGTGCGACATGTTTATTATGTAAACCATACACCGTTGCAACATCTGACCACAGTCTCCAGGGTCAGAGCCACACATTATATATTACAGAACAGGCTGGTATAATGACATTTCTTGTATAAAGAGAAAATAAGCCATTCTTATTTAAAAATATATACAAATCAATATGTTTAAACAAAAGCTCTCTTACAAGGGTCTATATGGCAATTGTGTTGAATTATTCAGGAGTCCAGTCGTGACTCTTGGAATGTTCTGCAAGGCTTCATAGACATCATAAAAATGTAATCCATTGGCTAAAGCTTTTAGTTTCAAACAAACATTCACAATGAAGAATGGATACGAACTCTTGTGATTCTTGATTTGACGTGCACTGTAACCAAACCACTTGGGAATCAGTAATGCCAATTTCCAGTTTAAGATTTTAGCTGCAGAGGTCACAAAAAGTTTGCAGGTATGTCCTGCAAGACTGTAATGTGCAATAACCAAAATCTTCACTTTTCCACCTCCTCCAAGTTTATGGTATGCTTACTTTACATAGCCCATGTGCATTTCTAAAATTATCTAAAAAAAAACTGTAAAAGACTGATTTGAGACTTCACACCATAGCAGATCTCTGTGTGCAGCACAGCTTCCTGCTGAACATGATGAAAACTGCTAACAAAACAATTGCAAATAAGACGATTATCATCATTTGTCCAAAATGAACTTCCTGTGCCTTTGTGCGCAATGAACAGTACAATGAAGGGTTCATCAGATATTCTGTCACTGTAAGGTTTCTAACTCTCGTAAAGCATTCTGCCTCACTGATATCAGGCACTGTAATCTCAGTCTCATTTAAGACCATCAACCATCTGTTGTCACAGCAGTTGAAAGGATTCCCGCTTATATGCATGACAGTAAGGTTTGTGGATAAAGCACGAATCAACGAAGGGTTTAAAGTTATAAAAACATTATGTCTTATGTCAATTTCTCTCAGGGGAGAACAACTTAAACTTCTGGGAATTGTATCCAGCAGGTTGTTCGATATGTTCAGGTGGGTTAATGCCGGCATGCACGGTAGAGACAACAGACGAGAGCTGGTTAAGTTGATCTCACTGATAATTAAGGACTGAAGAGTTGTTTGCACTCCTTCTAGCGCCCCCTCTTGCATGACCAGTGATGGATTTTTTGCAAGGCTGAGGGAAACCAAAGAAGTCCCCTGAAATGTGTTAGGCTGAAGCATTTTTATGCCGTTTCCTTTAAGATTGAGGTGTTTTAGAGTCCCTAAGTAGGCGAATTCAACACAAAGGTCATCAAGGTTTGTTTGCTGTGTTGAGTTAATGCTTCCTAAGTGATCAGCAGAAGTGCAAGGTTGGACTGAGTTGTCTTGCAGATTTAGTCTTTCTATTTGTGTGAGTGCACTGAGAAAAGGTGGGGAAATATATACCAGCCTGTTGCTTTGCAGGTCAAGGTGCTTTAGGGAGCGGAAGAAAAGCTGGCGAAGGGGTCCTGAGTCAGAGTCATTTCTCACATCCCAGATGATGCTTTGTAGACAGTTATAGCTAAGATTCAGAGTTTCTAAAGACAGCAAGAGGCTTAAAGTCTCGATTGGGAAAGACCTGAAGTGGTTGTAGCTCAGGTCAATATAAATCAGTGGCATGGGCCTCCAGTTTGAGTGTAGGTTGTTTTTTATTGCAATTTTTTCACCTACAATCTCACTATAAAGAGAATTTGTCTCTGACACCACCGCAGCCTCTGAATAGGAACCGATCATGTTATTCTGTAAATAAAGATACCGCAAACGGTTCATTTTCGGAACGATTGGAAAGTAAAGAAGTTTGTTGTGGCTGAGATCAAGAATTTCAAGCCTGTACAGCCTGCTGTCCTCATGTGTGACAAAAAACTCTACAGAGTTTCTGCTCAGATTTAGAAATTTCACTTGACGCAATTTAAAATCACAAATGTGCGCAAGATTGTTTTTAGCCAAGTTTAACACCTCTAATTGGATCAGTGATTCGAACGTCCCTTCTTCGATCTCAGATATCAGATTGTCGTCAATAGCAATGGCCCTCAGGCTTTTACTCTCTGTGAATAATTTGTGTGAAAGTCTTGTTAAAGCATTACCGGTCATCTTGAGCTGATCGAGGGCGGATTTGTTTCTAAGGTAGTGCTCGGCTGCAAAGTCACTCAGGCCGTTCATTGATATGTCCAAATCCTTCAGCCCGCTGAGGGATTGGAGGGCTTTGCTGTTATTGCCAAGGTTGTTGTTTAGGTCGTTTCTGGACAAATTCAGCTGCTCAAGTCGAACCAGGTTTTCAAACAGCCCCTCGGAGATGAGATCCAGCTGGTTGTTGCTCAAGTCCAGCTGCTCCAAGTAAGGCAGCTCAAGCGTGTGCAGCTGTCTGATGAAGTTATTGGACAGGTCCAGTCTTCTGATCCTTACATCCAAATCCACAGGGACAGAAGAGAGATTCCGATTGTTCCAGGACTGCTCCTTGAAATTAAAGGAACACAGTGTGAGCCTCAGAGATTTTAAAAAATATCAAAACCAGCAATTCTGTAGGCTTAAGAAATAAATAAATAGTGCAAATTTAAAAACATTTAGCATTTATATTGATCATGTTGAACCTACCCTCGAAGCATAATACGTCAGTCCTGTTACGCAAAGGTCATGGCTGAGTGACCAGAGTAGTAGGAAGTTGGAGAACATATGTCTGACCATTCTCCCTCTGCTGCTGCTGCTAAACTGTACCATTGCTGTTGTCAGAGCTTGTATGCACTCACACACACACACCAACACCCTCTTATAGCCATGCTTCATCAAAAAAAAGGGAGAGAGAAAACAGCTGTGGCCACCAGATAGGGAAGGTGGATACTATATTTAGACAATAAAGACATGACCACGTAGACCGCCTCTTTCTGTCAAGCTTTAGGTCACATGTAAGCAAAAAATTTGTAAAAAAAAAAAAAAAAGGTTTGTAGACAAACATATTGTGTTTTTAGTGCTAAGTGAAGCCACTTTTAGAGATAAATGCATTTAGAATTTGCTAGCACTTTAAATACAAGTTGAGAAAAAATTTGCACCGACGCATATTATCCCATTTATAACAACTTTAATTAGATGATGATACATTATTTATTGTGGTGTTCAAGAACCTACCTGGGAGATAAATTTATACATTTGTTTGTTCCTGACAAAGTCTCTGGAAACGGAAAGCGTTTTAAAATAGACAAGAGGAACAAATAAGCAGACAGCGCGTAGGTGGAACAGGAGGGAAGCCCCCAGCAAGGTATAAAGGAACACGCCTAAAATAGACTGATGAAAGGAGGTGCTGGCACATGAGTACAAATGTTTGGGAGTCAGCCCAGGACATGCACCCAAATTCTACATTTTAAAGCTAATATATATTTGAAAAAAATGTATTTGCCTGGCAGGAAAAATAGTTTTCCTGCTGCTGCCACTCTGCTTTATATCTGCGCAGCCCTCACGCTGCTCAGTGTCAGTTTCCCACTTCCAGCAACAGTCAGCTGCATCCTTATCATCCTCCCACTGTCTTGTTTCAGTTCAGCTGTATGACACCAAAGAAGGTTGAGTCTTCATCTGTAGATATCAGGGCTGTGGGCCTGTCTGGGATCACCAGTTCTAGCTCGTCATCCTGAAGCAACTGCACTGTGCCTGCAACAGAGGACAAACGCTGTGAGAAAGTGCCTATGTATTTAAACGTATAGTACATGTTTGCTATACACAAAAGCCTTTTTACTATTGTTGCTACTTTTGGATTGTTTTTTCTGCTAATGGACTTGTATGTTGTCGGATATCCTGGATATTATGGCCATCTTATGGTTTTTATGAGGGGCACTGCCCAAGGCAGAAAAATGGAGCCAGTGCAGAAATACCAAAAACTGCAGTTTGTCTAATGGATGCTTGAGGCTGGCACCAAAACCAGGTCAAATACTCTATAGACTCCCAGTTAAAAGGCCTGTACAGCATTAACAAGCATGTTTATAGCCTGGCACAAAAGAAAGATTTGGGAATTTATGGATAAGCTAGTGCTTGGTAGCTGAATTTTCTTTTCTTTCTTTTTTTTAAAATGGAGGCTGGTGATATTTAAAACTCAGGGCGTGCCCAGCTTGACAGGTGTCCCAACACAGGAAGTTACAGTTGACTGCACTTGCGGTGTTAGGGCCTTTTGGAGCGTTTGTAAACTGAATTATATGAAAAAGTATTTAACTTGCTGACTTGTTTGAATGACTACAGTTCCTGAGATTCATTAGCCTCTTATTTACCATCAGTAAGTAGATACCCTTTGCAGAAAGCTAAGCAAGCTCCAGTTATGGTTATGTCTGGTTCCAAAAGTGCAAAATAGCAGCTCTCAAAATGCTTCAAACTATTGGCTGACACTGGCTTAAAACCTGGAATAAACTGTGTCGCTGCACAAAGGCCCCGATATAAGATAAACAGGGATTATTTTGAACTGTAAATTATTGCAAAGCTACTTTAGTATAGTGTCTAAGAATAAAAATGTGGAACTAGAAATCAGCACGAGAGATCCACTTTCAAGGAACAGTGTAACATTTTCAAAAATATGCCTATTTGACCTTGATAAGTAGAGGAAGGAACAGCGCTGTGTATTACAGAGAGCGCCTGTATCCAAAAGCAAAAAAACCCTCCACAGCAGCAGTCTCTCACTGACCTGCAGTGTAGCATGTGTTGGCAGGATATCTATCGGGCATCGCTTGCAGGCAGCGCAACAGCTCGGCTTCAGCTGAGGCCCTACTTCGAACGACATGACCCATAACTATGCTTGGGCTTTCAAACAAAACCTGCAAATTAAGCAGAACATTACCTAACTGGTTGGAACAAATCATATGCATGATCAATTTAGTTCTGCTCGAGTTAGAGTGACACAATACTTGTCCAAACACCAAGTAATAACCGTCTTCTTGGACAACAATTCTGTTTTCCTTTTGTGAAATTGCATTTCCTCGCTGTGCAGAAACAATCCAAGAGATCACAGTTATATTTCCTGTGAGAAAAAGGCAAGATACGCTTCATCAAAATAATGGCAGAAGGCACAGCGGTACAGCCAACGACTTGGATTTAGTTTTACCTCTTATGTCTGGCCGTTTGTTAGTGTCAGCCCTTAACTGCAGAAATGCTGTTGGAGCTGGCAAGAGAAGGAAATAAACACTTGACTTTCATTTTTTATTAACTTAGCATATACTGTTTGTGCTGTCATCACCAGATTAGACTGGAACTAACAAGATATTTTCAGTTCTCAGCTCTGACCCACCTCTAGAACTGCCTGGGTCCCTTTTGACTCTCCTAGAAGATATCTTCAGAGAACTGTGAGCTTCCTGGAAGACTCTTGACTTAATGTCCTATGAGAAAAACAAAGCCTTGCGATAAAATTTATTATTGCAGCGCTATCTGAACAACTCACTAATGGTATAAATCTCAGTAGTACAATGTCCAAGATGACTCCATCCTGTATAATCAGTGACATACCTCGCTTGTTTTAAGCATCTTGGCCAATTTCCCATCGACTCCCTCAGAACATGGTTGATTTAATTGTAGAATTATGTCTCCTTGGAGTTTGCGAAAATCATTTTCTAAAACCCTGGCTCTGTGCACCAGGAAAAGACTGAGACAAAACATGAACGCTGTGAGTGATAATAACGCATTATAGAGCATTTTGAGACTAACAAGCTGTCCCCCCCAGTCCCCAAGTTACTCAAACGAGTGAAGTCACACATCAGTACACTCCGGAAACCTAAACGTTCAGTTTCAAAATTAGTTTTTAAATGAGGAACTATCTTTGCCCTGCCTCTCAAGATGGAACTCATTTGGAGTGCATGAAAATTACAGCCAAACTCTGAGATGTATTGTGAAACTCGCAGTCGAAGTAAAAAGCCACATTTTAATAAAGACAAAGGCCTCGCTCGCAGAGCATCATTTGTTCTTGTCAGTACTCGTGCCAGCTCAGTCCGATATGAAAGAGAAGTTGTAACCTTTTAAATTAATACCACCGGCTGCACAAACACAAGAGACGAATGGTTTAGACAGAAAATGAAACATTTTAATCCATCAATCAACTCCATTTACAAAAGTATATCCCATTTTATATACAGTATGTACAGACATGTATTAACAACTATCATTTCTCTACATGGATTCATTCATAAGGTAACTAAACAATAGCGCTGTAACAAAACATATCACTGATATTCTGCAGGGATGTTGTAGTGCAAATGCGCGCAAAATATATAGTGCTGTTGCTCTGTGAACACCTTATAACTCCAGTTTTAGTGGATTTTCTTTACTTTGCATAGATACTTTTATACTTGTGTTGAACATTTGCATCATCTTTCATTTTCTTAAAAATGTTAATATATTCAAATGAATTAAAAAAGGCCAACAAAGCCCCAGAACAAAACATTTCAAATAGCTATTTTAGCTATTTTTAGCGTTTTTTGTTTTTTGGAGATACAAGATTATCATTCAACAGCACTTAGTATACATCAACACAGTGTCCTTCCTCACTTTAAAGAGAGATCCCGTCTTTGCCGGTACAAAATGGCGACTACAAATAGAAACTTCTCTCTGATGAGAACATTTGGTTCAACCATCTCTGCGCAGAATTAAAGTAAAGGGCAGCAGAAGTTGTCTTATTTGGTTCATTTGAATACAGACATCTGTGGAAGTGAACAAAAGTCACTAAAGGGGCGTCCTCAACTTTTACCAGCCCTCTAAACAGAGGCAAAACATAGGCTTTTAAATTACTGTGTCAATCCCACGTCAGGCAGGACGAACAGGCAGTGTGACTCTGGGCTAACGTGACTGCTGCTTTTTGGTTATGCATCAGAGGGTTGGGGGTGGGCGCTGGTGACTGTGCAGTTATCCGTTCTGTCCAGCAGATGGAGCCTCTCCAAGTCTGACACTTCCCAGGAAAGTGGTGTGGTTGGTCATATTGATGAGTGTGTACTCATGAGCTATGCGTATATAGATCTTTTGGCCGGCGCGGAGTGGGCTCACACCAGCCGTGTAGCAGGTGTTGAACTTGCGCTGGCCCGTCTCAATGCTGCAAGTACAGCGGAGGAATGGGCTGGAGTCCACCATCACATCATAGCTGGCAATGTCAGTGAAGTTGAGGTAGTACACCTGGTAAATTGGGCGGGGAGGGGGCGGGGATGGAGGAGGAGGGGGGGGGGGGGGGGGGCATACAAATCACAAGACTTTAAAGTGTGTACGACTCCACATGATAATTTCAGGGGTTATTTAAAGCTGAAACAGCTGCAATATTAAAGAAGCCAGCATGAATATGAGTTATGAAGCTTCACATTTAGCCACAGGGAAAGGGCAAAAGAAATACATCTTACATTAAAAAGGTAACATTTATATGCTTAAACAAAGCAGGCAGGTCAACTCTGTCATTCTTGAGCTTAGCTTTAGAACGACTGCCAACTCTTTTGACTATCAACTGTAAATTTAAAGAGTTACGTCAAGGACCGTACTCACTTCTACCTGACTATATATGAAGTAGACACCGTCCAACAGCACCTCTAGCTGCCCAGTGCGAGAGTGCATTTTAAACACGCGGTGATGGATGGACACCATCTTCCAATTCTTAAGGATGCCTTGAGACAGATCTAAACATGTCACAACAAACACACAAAGAGGGTCAACATAAACAGCTTTCAGCAGAGCTTAACTGCAACCAGAGCTCAGCATTGACACACACTATAAACCTGCTAATGATGCTTACCTGTGATGTGATGAAGGATAATCAGAATCAGTTAGCATGCAACATGACTATGAGTTACCATTCCAGATTGTAAAATGGCTATAGGATAACTTTAGGGTGTCTATAATCCTACACAGTGCTATGGGTAAAAACTGGTAGTAACATTTACCCTGGATAGAAAATCCTCGGTGAGCACAGAAATACTTAAAAATGACCAAATCTGGCATGCTGGATCTCAAGTATAAACATTCACTGCATGCCAACAATCTACTGTGTTTATATTTTTTCTCTTGTAATTCTGAGGTTTAGCAGGCACGTCTATTAGCACACATCCAGAACTCTGTGTTTAACCAATGGCAGGGATTATTCATGCTTTTTTGTTCTGTGTGACTATAAATGAGCGTAGACGGAGCACCCACCTTCTCTGACTTGGATCGTAGTTTCCTGCCCCTGCAAGTGAACCACTGCTGGCTGGAAGACAAAAGATCTCTGGTGACTAATCCAAATTCACGTAAAATAGGAGAACAGCTGTTTCACCAGAAGCCGCGACTGGGAGAAAATTGTATGTAAAATTTTAAAAAGGTGACATACTCTTACCTGGAATTCCTTTGTTTTGCCCTTGTCAGGAACCCCTGCAAGAGCAAGAGGGAGACGTGTTCAAATTCTGGCCTCTGCACTGCTGAGGTGAGAGGATGATTAAAAGAAAACAAACTCTGGCATAGTTTAAAGATAGATCATTTCTGCTCCACACAATGTTTGACATCCTGCACCAGAAACTCTCACAGTGCGAGCAATGAGTGAATCAATTTTGACAACTTGAGCCCCATTCTGCTGTGGGAAAGTGTCTGGATGCAGGAAATAACTGTAATCTAAGAAAAGGATCTCTCTGCTCGTTTTCAAGCTCTCTGGCTCGAGTATTGCTTATTGAGGAGGATTCGATGCAAGTTTTATACCTGCTGGACCTTGAGCGCCTGGCGGTCCTTGTGGCCCAGGAGGTCCTGGAGGCCCTGCAGGTCCCACAACATTGCTTCCTGGAATACCTGGGATTCCAGGGATACCCGGTGGCCCCTGTGGACCTGGGGGACCAGGAGGGCCAGGTGGTCCCGGTACAGGCCTTTTTTTCGCTGTGGAGAAAGATGGAATAAACGGTTAGCACTCAAGTTAGTTTTAATTATAAATCACATCAAATCACTAATTTGCCCCTGCAGCAACTGTGCAGATTGTAACTGCTGATATTAAAAAAGCTACGGAGGCAAGTATTACATTTACATAGATACTGAAAGCTTGTTGCCCACTTTGAGTTAAGGCGGTTTTTGGATTTTGGATGACTTCTCAAGTGCATTTGTAGAAACTTGCAGCAGATAACAGTCAAATGAATGACCATAATAACAGAAACGTATACCGGATTTTGTCATACCTCTTTTTTTCTCTTTCCTTTTTTCCTTTCCAGTTGATTCTGAAAGAAACCGAAGCAGCGTGATTAAGCTTCAAATGCCCTCTTCAACAATTATCATCTCAAATGACACATCGAGCATCCAGATCATTCCATGTAGGTATCCTAAATAGGCTGAAATAACAGATTGAGATGGTGTGCACTGAACACTAGAGTGGAGGTATGTCAGTCTGTGGTATCTTGTAGTGTAGTAATTTGTAAGTGTGGTTTCACCTCCTCTGTATGAACAAGTGCCTTAAGCATTCACAGGCAGTGGAACTGGAGAAGATCATTAGAGAGATACTTTATCCTGCCAAAATCCTTTTCTTTGAATTAAGCCCAGATGGAGAATGCAGATGAAAGTGTGTGTGTGCATGTGTGTTTGTGTGTGTCTCCTCCTTTACAACCATGTGTATGGATGTGCGTGCACGGATGTTGGTGGGGCATCTATGTCAGTGCTTGAAAGACGAAATGCTCTCAGTGTTTGCATCTGCAAGAGGGTGTGTGCGCGCACACGTATATATGTGCCGCGCACAGCTGAAGAATCCTTTTCAAAAAGCTGTCTCGGTTGCTCTTGTGTTTACCATGTCATTATAACTACAAAGGCCATTTAACCTTAAACCCTCACAGTTTGAGTCCCCCCTCAAACATATGGGCAGTGTTTCTCCTCTGGCTAAATGACTGGATGCATCCGCATAGATTTCTCTTAACGAGCAGCCCTATCTGGAATCTGGTGCCCGTTAGGAGTGCCGAGGACGCACACACGTGTGCACATGTGCAAACACAGGACACACACACACACACATCTAAGGCTGAGATTACAAAAGCCTTTGTCTGTGCGCTAAGAGCAGAGGAGAGACCTGGGAATGATTAGTGTTTAGAGGCTCGGGACTTTACTGATTTATGTATAAAGTCTCGAAGGTGAGTTTTTTTTCTTCTAATTTAAACACAATCACTAAACTTGCCCCCAAGTATTCAGTGTCACGAGACAGACATTGGAATGCCTTGTGATCGTGCTGCACTTGTTGCACTCAGACGTGAAACTTCAAAGGCTTCCCTCCCTTTTTTTCCCCCCTCTTTTTATTTGCATAGTGCAGATTCTAAACAAAAAGAAAAAAAAACAAACTACAAAAGCAAATTCAGACATACCGGCCACATCGTTTATCACGGAGCTATTGATTAGCATAAATCAATTCAGCAGAATTAATAAAAGCTATGCTCACGCATGGTTGCCGGTTCTCGAAAATGACTCACAAAGTCAGTATGCTTTTTGTCATCTGCTGCGATATTAATGTCACTGATAACACAGCTGGACTCCAAAGTGCATAACTGCTTTGCTGACAGCTTCAAACAATAAGAAATAAAAAAAATTAAATTACATTTTTAAAAAAAACGGTGGACCTAATGTTATTTTTAGTGGAGGGGCGGGCGATTGGGGGGGACCCGGGCTTCGTTGTCTGTTTCAAATTGGTGCAGCCCTCCCAAACTCCTTGTTGTCCTTGTTTGCCATCCAAGTAATAATCAATCCCATTCCATTGAATCTCTCGCTCTATAAACACGGCAACATTATGTGGTGGCGCTGCTTTGTTAAGTAAGCACAAAGCAATAAAACATCAATTCCACACTCACACACACACAAAGAAAGAAAGAAAGTGAGAAACCATTAGCAAACAGTTTTCAAAATTTAAGACCTCTAAGCCTACCATAAGGCAGTTAATTACACTGAATTGAGTCCCGTTCAAGCAAATGCGTGTTACAGAAAGCATTGCTCAACAGTTGACTTGCTAGTTGCCAAGTACATATCCAGAAAGAAAACAAACTGATGCAGGTGCAACCAGAGAGCTAAAGTTAGTTTTTCTTTTTTTTATGATTAATGGAAAATAGATGATGTGCTTGAAAAAAACCCAACAAAAACAAAAAACAAAACAGAAGACCAACTTAGGAGGCAAAAAACAGTCTTGTGTATCAAGGCGTAAGGATCAAAGAGACAGTAGTATTAAAGGATGTCAAATGCTTATAACACACGCAAAAAAAGGGCTGCACCTGTTTCTGGCTCCTTGCCGGGGCTTCTTTTCGCTCGCTGAGTTATGCCCCTGTTATCCTCTGTGCCGTGGAAGTCAGCTTTTCTGTACAGTAACTTCTCCTGGTGGGACACAAAGGAAAATATCATTAAAGACGGAAAATTACGCACGGAAAAAGGTGCCACATCTTTTGAGCACGCTGCGCCTATTGTTACCAGCTGCTGCCACCTTAGATGAATTCGGTGAACCCAACACAAAAGGGCTGAATGCTACAAAGTTTTTGAGAGCGAAACTCTTGCTACAAGTGGCCTTTTCTATTCTTGGGGGGTATAATGTTTGCACAGACACAACTTGGGGCAGTTGAAAAGATGCGAGACTCTGTCAGCCAGCACATTCACATGCGGCCAAGTCATTGTCTGTCCCATTTGGGCTGTAACGCATCCTGTAACCCAAGTCACTTTTGTCTGAGTTTCTGATGTTTGAGACAGTCACCTGGACACGACTGCTTCTAAAATTCACCTTTTTATACAAAAGGAGGACATGAACTGCGGTTAATCTGAGAGCAATACCCATTCATATGGCACCTGGTCCCAGCCCCATTCAGTTGTGGCATGAATAAGCTACAAAAAAATTGTCAAAGGAAAAGGATCTGATGTAGCTGGTCTGGTCTGAGCTCATCCCTAAAAACAGGGGAAGTTGCACTACAGCGGCGGGACGTTCCCATGGGCAAGTGAGCGGCGGGACAAACCGCACGTTTGTTCATCTGGGACTGGTTCTGGTCGACCTACATTCACATGAACTCTGTAGGACGCACTGACCCGACTGTAAGACATTCGAGACGTGTCTGGTGCTGACAAGGCAATGTTTCGTGCTAAGGATTTAGAGTTTAAAATATGGATTGCTCCAAGTCGCTTTCTGTTTGAACAGCCAGTTTGTGATCACATCTTTGGAGGATTCCCAGAAAACAAAAAACAACAACCAAAAAAAAAAAAAAAAAAAACCCTCGAAAACTGGCACTGAAAACACAAACGAGACCACCCAAAGCCAACTCTTTTCATCGAGCCTCACAGTAAACGAGACAGCTTTTTGGTCACACTTTGGGGTGTCAGCATAAATAAAAGGTAATAGCCCGAGACATTAAGGCTCTCCATTGCTGACAACCAGACAGCTTGTAGAGAGCTGGACATCTGCTCGGTGTTTGGATAACTGACATCTACCAAAGCAGTGACGCATGCGGCACCTTAGCACGGATCAAAAGATAATAAATAACCACGTATCGGCTCGCCTTACTGCTTAGAAGCAAAGCAGACAAGCTTACCGAAAGACACTTTGGCCTTCCTTGGGGGGCCTACCCCAGTAGTGCCCAGGATGATATATTCCCTGTTTCCATCTGTGACACTCGAGTAAACATCGTTATTAAGCCCCGATGACATGTAAGCTCCTTCTCCTGAAAGCAGCGTGAACTCCCAGGGTCTTTTTGTGGGCCTTTACAAGGCGGAGCCGCTGCAAAACACGAAAAGAAGTTATGGTTCGAATTTCCTCTATACCTCGTCTCAGATGTGGGAACCCTCCTTTTCCCCCCCTCTGGATGGGGGATGAGATGTATCATGTCAAACACCCGATGCCGACTGTGTTAGGCAAGTTCGAAGCAGTTAACGTCTACATCCCTGACCAGCTGCCAGCTGTGTCTGACCTTACGAGCACGGGAATTCCAGCTTGATGGAGGACTGTGTGTTGGAACAGTTTATCGGCGCGCAGACCTCCAGATGTTCCTGCGAGCGGCAACGTTTGCTGTTCATTTGGTGCGCAGGTGCCTCCACATCTCCTCTCCAGCTGTTGGCATGCGGGGGGGGGGGGGGGGGGGGGGCGCGCTTTCACCTCTCAAAGGATTTGTGGTGTATATTCAACCATATGGCATTACACTTTCTTCTGTTCTGACAGCCAAACACGATTCAACAGCCAATTTCTGGCCCGAGATTAAGCCCCAGCAGAACAACAGAAGACAAACAAGCAGTCTACGGGGCTACTACCAAACTGGTGCGCCTTGTACTTTAGATGAAGGCAACAAAGTGATTTTTTTTCTTCTCTTCCTTCCATTATATGACTATGAGAAATGGTTTTTCGCCCTTTTTTGCTTCATTTCACTTCATTACAACATTAACAGCCTTCGTACCCTTCAAAGGCACGCAGAGTTACAGTAAATCAGGATGACAATGTGTTGGTATGTATGCCAAGTGCCAACTATTGAGTAAACCATTCTTTTTCAGCGCACGGGGAGAAAAAAATGCTATTAATTAGAGGGCTTTCAAATCTTCAAAGAGTGGGGGTTGCTGTTGCGTGCAGATTCCCCGTTGCTTCGTGAGGATATGACTAAAATTCAATCACCCCAGGGATGTGTAATTTTGGGATAACAAGACTTCTTTTCTTGCCTTATTAACACTTACTATTACAAACTGCATGTATTCTTACCAGTTAGCCTCAAAAGGTCCTTGACATTTGCAGCATTTCAAGTTTAATGCAAGAAATAAAATGCTGCAGGTCTCCAGTAGCATTTTTTACTCACAGTTTTCCACAAATACAGATTTTCTGGCTGCAGCGGTGTCTGTAAATCTTGCAATGTCACTAACAGTTAGTGACCGCTAAGTTGTAATTGAAAATTTGATGCTGCAAAGCTTGAGAAGGTGAAACTGAGGGCTGTTTGGGTGTGGTTGCGATTTACATGCCCATCACTGGCTGAATGGGCATTACCAAGTTCGGTGGCATGCATACTCCTGAGAGCTGATTGCACCTAATATTCCTGTGATTTGCACTCCTGGGTCCGACAGCGACTTTGCGTTTTCTTCTTAAAGATCACTTAAAGAAAAGTATCCTCCCCATAGCCCGTATCAGAGCCCGCTCTTTGAAAGGCCATGTGTTTTTAACCATAACTTGGGTAATTTAATAACGCTATGCATAGATTGTCATCTGAAAATCTGTGGAGCTCAACCTAAGGGAAATGTAGCCTGTCAGCAGCCAATCACTTTTCAGATAGTTGCAACATTCGCTGGCAAACCTACTCCTTGTTGAGTGCTGAGAAGGCCTTGAGAATTTATTATTATGGTGGATGTTTGCAACTCTGGACTCAATCTTTACTGGGCGTCTACGCCATCTGTCTGTCAGGACGATGCAAGCTTATACGGAGCAAACGCTCGCAGCCTCGCCGTTTCTGATGTTTCTGCTCTCACGACTTGTGCTTTTATGTCTGCGCTGATTGATCCCTGATATGTCGGACTGCTCTCAGCGCATGTACGATACTGCTGTTTTAACCAATTATGCAGCGGTCACAATTAAAGTAGATGTGGGTGACAGCCCACCCGGGCGCCCTAGAGCTTGTACGCTGCTGAGGACTTTGCGTCCCATCAAACTGACTTTTTTAATAGCCGTTAACTAGACTCCAGATGTTTTAGCATCTGTTCTTCGGGGGGACTTTAAAGGCATACATCAGAGAGGAAAATTATTTCATATAATAGCTATAAGAAAAGTGTTAGGCTCGAGTAAAACGCTCTCTGAGCTTACGTTTTGAAATGTTTCTGTGGACGTTTATTACATTTCACTCGCTGCTGTAAGGTGAACGAGGGTCAGGCTGACTGAGGGAGACACTTGCTCTCGCTCGCCTTACATCACATTTGTGGCACAGATTTTAGCGCCCCACACACATACATACACACACACACCTGGGAAGGGGATTTTTTACTGTTGGGAACTATGCGGGGTCTGCTGGACAGCTGGGATTTACTGCCTTGCTCACGGGTATACCCACTGCGACTGGTGAGGTGACGACTGTTTGTTCACTTTGTGGGCCCAGATCATAAATGAACAGATCATCGACTGATCTGAAAAAAGTGAGAGCTTTTAAATTAGTGCTTAAAGTTTAACTGTTTCCAAAGAAACTAAATGAATTTCTGTTACAAAACTCTTCCTATTTCCACTTGTGGTTTGACTGCATAGTTTAGATCTCTTAAGACCTATAAACAGTGTCAGCTTTGACTGCAAAACAATATTGTTTCCAATACTGTGCTTACATCTGAGAAAATGAAGATTGTAAAATGTTTTTTTTAGTAAAACATCCAAGGAGATACAAATAGTCCCACACAGAGTCTGAACTCAGTTTGATAGCTTTTGGTTATTTTCTTTTTTCGCCTCGCATCACCTCACGGGCCTTTCCTCCCCTGTTCAGGGAGAGATTCTGGAAACCGATTACACACTTGTAGTATCACGGCTTGTACAGCCAAGATTCTTATCTGGAAGTTTTAGCCACGATCACGACCTTCAGATCAGGTGTGCATCTGCAAAAAGAAACCGCAAAGAGAAGGCCAAGCCTCAGTAATAACTCAACTTGTGTTTCCTTTCAGTGGAAAAAATGACAAGCGTTGGCAAGATTAAACATTCAAGAAAAAAAAGCATTACATACTAACTTAAGAGTAGAAGGAAAAAGAAAAGAATAAATATATTTATATCATTTAAAACTAGTTTAGTACTAAGACAGCTGATTTTCACTTCAAACAACTTTATTCTTCCTTGATATCATGACTTCAACTAACCAAAAAAATAATAAAAGAAAATCATCTTTTCATTAATTCATTGTGGCAAAATTTGCTCCCGACACAACAACTGCAGTGGGACCTATCAGAAAGACTCTGTCGCTATTCCACAGGTGTGTAACTGACATCAACATAAAGGCTGACTTCAAAGACAGGTGTGGTTATGCTCGTATGTATGAAGTATTACGTACTAACGCCGCAACCACTCTGTACCTGGGTGTCACGGTTGGTGTGATGCCAATGCGTTGGTGCTCTCTAGTTTTGTTTGACACTGACCAGCCCTGCTGAATGGCCGGATGTTAAGGTTGCTTTTACATGCCGACAGACCACACCGCTTGGGTTTTTCAAGACACAATTCGACCACAAAACAGGTCCATCTGAACGGAGGCTGCAGCACTGCACTTACGTGACAACAGAGCCTCGCTGTATCATATATGCTGTTGGAAAGCTGGCCTGTGTTGGTATGGACCTGACGTTACTGTGCTTTGCTTTAGTTTTCTCAAGGCATCTCATGTTTTTGGTTACACTTATCTGTATATACCTGGCCATCACGTGAAATTTCCCCAATGCTCCTGAAGTGCCTTTGATGAAGAGCTGTGTGAAAAATCCAATAAACAATTTTAACCCTTCCCCCCCCCCCAAAAAAAAGAAGAAGAAAGATCCTTCAAAGGAAATGCCAGAAAAGCTAACAAGTGTGGCTGCTGCGTCTAAATGCCACATGCTCCTGTTTCTCCAACTATGTAAACTGTGGGATGTGTAATCAGAGTTGTTTAATGCAGACATCTGGCAAGGACAGCATCACAGCACTGTTAAATATTTACAGCTGGGCCACAGTCTTTCACCTCATGAAGCGTCACCATCTGGGCCAAATACCAGGCCCATCTCACTCGGCTTTAACTGGGGGAAACCACTACTATCTAAAATAAGCTTAGCAAAGAGGACACACAGAGGACTAAATTAATAGGCTGAGCTCATGAAAGGAAAATGTTAACGGAGCAAATCCAAATATGAGCAATGGATCTCATTAATCTTTCCTACAGAGGAATAAATGCGCCCATCCTGGATAACTTGAATTCCTCTGGGTGGCTATCCAGCTGACAACTCTGCACAACTAAATGTCCAGCCAATGCCCCCCTCCCACACAGAATATCATTTTCTCTGTTAAAAGGTTACACAACTGCTGACATATGAGCTAATTGAGCAAGCAATGCAAAGTTGAGAGGTGCACTCGGGCCTTTTGTGCTGATGAAATTAGGGAGGTAGTGTGTGTGTGTGGTGGTGTTGTGGTGGTCTTAGTGGTTAGTGGGTTGTTGCCAAAAGCCACAGACAACACAAATGACCGTTCAGTCAGCCCTGCTGCCAAGGAAGAAAACACACACAAGAAGCGGGGCTGGCTTTGCTCCAAGTACCAAGTACCCTCATCTAAGGTCCTGATGAATTTACATCAGCCCTTGGGCTTTGCACCTGCTGGTGATCCAGTTAATTTTCTGTCCACCTGCTCCAGCACATAGCCTGACCTGCCTCTGCGATTCCAGCTGGGCAGATTGCCTAAGTTCTGAGTACTGGACTTCTGTCTGCTCTGAGAACGAGTCAAATTGGGTTAAAATGTGGTTTTACTTAATAAAAAAAATGCGCCCATTATATTAATCAATGAGTTTACTGAAAGTTATTTTCCCCCCCCCACAAAAAAATAAAAAAAATAAATAAATGAAAGAAAGAATTTTCTTTACTCAACAAAGGCAAAAATCGGAACCACAACTGCCCTAATGCTTGTTCAACTTATGCCCACCCTGGATGTGTTTACCTGAACCGGAGACACTGGCCAGGTGACAAGATTTAAAGCCTACACCTTTTAGTGCGTCTCAGTCCAGAAAGGCGGAATGACGCACACGAGGGCGCAAATCCATCCTTTCAAAAACAAACAAAAAAAAAACCCCAAAAAAACCCATACTTGTCTGGAAACTGAGCTGATAAAACGCCGTGACAGGCTACTGTAAAAGAAGTTGCCCAGAAACATGCCGTAACAGCGCAGACACAAAACCTGACACCGTGATACCGGGAACAGGAGGACCGAGCGGAGGTGAATGAACACGAACAGCCTCCGCGTGAGGAATGACAACAATGTCGCCTTAAAGAAGCTCCGGTGTCTCTTCATTAAGTCTTTGTTTTTTGTTTACCTCACGACTCTCTCCTCCGCGGCTGCTGCTGCTGCCGGAGTCCAGTCGGACTGGGTGGCCGAGCGAGAGCACCTCCGCCGGGTCAGCCAGGTCACTCCCCGCCAGTGTCATCACTGAGTCCCGCTTCTGGTGAATAATTTCCCTTTTGACCTGGGACCGAAGGTCCAAATAGCAGACGAGGGTGACAGCGTGAAGGGTCAGCGACAGCAGGAATAATCCCAGGAACACAACGCTGCTGCTCCGACTCCTGCACTTCTTGCTGCACGTGCACGGAGCCGCTATGGGCATCACTTTGTCCGGGAAATCCTCCGCGGATGAACCATCGCGTGCCATTATCGGACGGAGGGGCGAGTCATATGCTCCTTATCTCGGCATAATCGGCTCGTCTGTCTCGCGCGGGCCGCGGCTATTCATTTACATGGAGACTCATAGGTGCAGCTGCAGCAGGTCGGTGCAAACTTCTCTGAGTATCTGTAGTAACAATGAAAACCCGCCCACCTCTCCTGTGATTGGTCCGGCGCAATTAGCAGCCCAGAGGTTGGGGGGGTGGATGCAGTAGGTGCAGTGGTTGAGCGACACCCGATGGAGAGAAGGAGCTACTGCAACGCCTCTGAGACAAAGATGTGAGAATTTCTTCCCCCGCTCTTTTCTTATGTTTGTTGTTCAGTGTTGTGTGATTATTTCATGGACTTCTTTCAGTGATTTATTATATCTTACCCGAGTGTGAGTAGGAAAAGGGGGGTTGTCACCGGTGTAATGTATAATGTTTATATGTGTGCTTTTTTAAAAATGTGTTTTAGGGGTTTGGACATGCAATTTTTCACTGGCCTGCTTTGTTTGGCACTTGGTTTTGTTATGTGGGTGGCACATGAAGTGGTGGTCCTGTGTGAAGAACTGATTCAGAAAATACTGCCCGGTATTGTTATTGAAAGAGAACAAGCGGTTGATGGTTACACTGCAATCATCAAAGAGTGGAAAAGTAGTACAAATTATGTTCTTAAACATTCTACAAATTATATGATTATAGGTTAGTGCATCTGAACTCTGTCAGGCTCAACATTATGATAGTGGGCCTGGAAGGGAGTCGGTGTCACGGTGAGGTCAGCGTCACTTTGTGTACAACACCATCAAATAATCTAAACATGTGTCATTCGGCTGGATCCGGGGAACGGTTTGACATTTGTGTTACAAAAATGCCCGCTGAGAACAATGCTTTAGGCTGAATGTGGGCTTTGTGGTTTGCACATTTTCAAAATCCAAACTCGACACTTTGATCTCCAAGAACCAGAGGTAGCCTGTGAATCTGGCCGTCTTCGGGCCCCAGGATGATGAAACCTAAGCAGGGCAGAGACTCGGAGGCCTGATAGATCACCTCGTTAGATTAGTTTTCCGGGCAACTGCCGCCAAACATCTGTCTTTATTTCACTGGGACAAACCCTGACATTTGTGTGCACTTGACCTATATGGAGGTAAACTTTTTCAGGCTAGGAGACGCATACTAGGTCTCACTCGATATTACAGGCTAAATAACGATGAAAAGTGGCTTTTGGAATTCCAATGAATGGTATTTCATCACTGTGTACTCTCTCTATATATATTACTGTGACGTTTACCACTGTACAAATATAAGACTCTATTATTGTATTTCTTTTGGTTCAGCCAATTCCCACTGCCACTATATCATCACGTTTTTTCCCCCATGCACAATTAGTTTCCTTTCTCCAGCTCATCTAGAGGAGAAAAAAAAGTGATTCTAGTCAGCTACCACTGAAGGGCAGCATTGCCAAGCCATAAATCAATAACGCTGCATTCCAGTACCCTCATAAAGTTGAACTAAAAAAACAAAACAAGTAACAAACAAACAAAAAAACCCAGGGCCATGCAAGTTGCATATTAACATGTAAATACATCTTGCATAGCCTCATATAGCATCTCTGAGATTGTGTCCTCAGCATCATCCCCTTTCTCTCCTGAGAAGTCATTTCCTCATTGTTAGCATACGATAGTGAAATTGAAGAGAGAAAGATTTTCAAAGTAACCCTCATAGGAGCTGTGACTGAGGGCTCAGCCTAAGCACGTTTGCCACGCTTCTCATCCAAGCAGCACGCACAATGACTTTTAGAAGCAGATGATTTAGGGCTGGAATAGTTAAGCGCACACACTTCCTGTATTTTCAGACAAATGGTCACATTTTAAAATGTTTTTTTATTCTATATAAATGTATATGAAGGATTCCCGTAGGTTATTTATTGCATTATTTAAAAACTAAACAAAAAAACTTATTTGCTTTTGAGGAGGCCTTAGCTAAAGGTCAAACTCAACTCAATGCGCCTATCTTCTATCCCCTGCCTTGTTTCAGACAACACAACTCAACATTAAAGCCTGTGACAAATGAAACTAGTTTTATCGTGATTGGGTTTTTTGGCATTGAAAAGAGCAGGAGTAATTCGTATAACGTCCTCCGGGCTTCAATGCGGCATTCATAAATGGTGTGCCACTCTATCCTCTCTGAGCTTATAACAAGATTTAGAGGCTTTCCCTGCCAGATGATAGAGTTTTGCAGAAGGAATAGGCGCTCTTATATTTTGCCACGGAGAGTTGAGCAGTTGGGCTGTGGCTCGTGGCTCTGGGAGGCTGCTGGAAGATGCTCTTGGCTGAAGAGTTCCTCTCTAGTCCTCTGATAAGAACGCAAATTCAAATCAACTTTCATTTGCTGTTAGGAGGACTCAAATTTGAGCTAAAACGATTCAAACCCAACAGTATAATGCCACTACACGCTACGGTAAATTGTTTTGGACCTCTCCACCACGTACATCACCTTCTCAGGAAGGACTTGCTGTTTCTGCACATTGAATTGCAGAGGTGTAACCTTGACTAATTGATACACTGTGGGATTTGATTTCCTACCTATAAATCTCCAGTAAATTGGACCATCTCTGCCATTTCCCCGGACAATGATTCTTCCACTCACATTGCGGGTGTCTATCTTAAGAGTCCTTATCAAGATTGGAGCTCTCTCTCTCTCTCTCTCTCTCTCTCTTGCGCTCTGGTCTTTTTGTACTGTGCTGCTTTTGTTCCTTTACCTTTCTCTCTTTTTCCTTTTCTTTCTGTTTGCTGACTGCTGTGTGCAATTCAGTACCAATCCGGTGTGAGTAACTTAATTGATTTTTTTTTTTTTTATTCCACAAAGAATCGCTTGAGTTTAGTGGCCTTTTTAGCATGTAAAATGCTGTTTTGTGTCTTTTCTCAAGGCATTGGTGTTCAGGGGAAACAATGCTATTTGGACTTATTCATTAACAGGACTTGTTTTTTTATTGTTTCGTAACATTTCACCTTTATTAAATGTGGAGTAGATAAAGACAGGAAACACGGACTGAGAAAGGAGAGTATGGCATGCAACAAAGGATATATACAGCAAAGTAGTAGTATTAACAGAAATTTACTAACTCTTTTAATAGATATTTATTACATATGTAGTAATCCAGACAACAACAAAAACTGTACAGTAAAAGCTTTCACATTAAAATCTAAAAACATTCTAAAAATGCTGCACTCTCCCTAAAAATAGACTTTTACAAATAAAAAATGAAGATTAGGATATGCAATCCAACTCTCTTAGAATATTAAATTATTAGAAATTCTTATAAATTAACCAATCATCATTGGTTGATTAGTCTCTTTATAGCAATTCATGATGTGGTTTTATATGCTGTTTGATATCAAACATGATCTTAAACAGTATTTTTGAAAAAGAAGATGAGAACAGCATAAAAAGAAACTATTTAAAAAAATACTTCATATAATCTATGTACACTACTGTGCAAAAGTCTTGAGTCACCCCCCGTTTCTTTATATTTTGCTTCAGAGGATTTTTAATCTTTAGTGGTATTGAGGAATAGTTCAGTAGCAAAAGTTTGTTTTGTCTTTTTTTGACATTTCCACTCATTTTTAATCCAGTCCTTGTATCTGACCATTTTCAGATAAATGTTTTTTAAACTACATAACACAGATCTATGAATCATTAAGCATAAAAGAGGCACATAATGTAAGGAATGAGCCAGTGGTGTGTCTAACCTTGCCAGAAAACTGATCAAATAACCAATTTTAACCTCCTAGGACCTGGTGTCCACATATGTGGACATCACATTTTGGGTTATTTAGACTAAAATACTCAATTTTGCTCTACATGGGCCTGATATCCACTTACGAGGACATTATACTGCCACTGTTCTATCAAAATTTGAAACGAATATCCTCATATGTGGCTCTTATTTTTCTTAAAAACAAAAATAAGGAAAAAAAAATCTGGTAATTCATTGTTTTTACATTCATCGGGCCCCAATATGCCCAAATATAAAGAGAAATTAAAAATGCATGTCGTGGAAGAGTTCGGGTCTTAGGAAGTTAAATGGTATCTCTAGATACTTTCTAACTAGCAGCCTTTCTCAAAATATTATTATTTTTGTACAAATTTCTTTAGTTGAATCCATGAAAAATACCAGTTTCACAAGTATAAAATAGTATTTTTGCACCAACAAGGTGATGCTCGAAGAACTAAAAACTATCTTTAAAAAAGAAACTGGACCAATGGAGTGGACCAAATGAAGAATTATCAGCGCTATAAAACTATATACATTATCTATAAAACATATATTTAAGAAAAGGAAAAATCCAGCAAAACCCTGACACAAGACTAAAAATGCATCTGACCATTAAGGTGATCCAACTGCTGTTCACCAAAATCTCATCAGAATTGGTCTCAGTGGAAAGGTGGCTGTCAAGAAGCCATTCATAATGAAGGAAAGCAAGGAGAAAAGGTTGAGGTATACCAAATTACACAAGAACTGGACTGGGAAAATCAGTATCAACGAGTCTTATGGAATCCAAAGGAGGTCAGAAAAGAGACACAGCATGAGGGTCTAGATTCATCTGTAAGACATGTTGGAGGCTCATGGTCATGGTTTGCAAATCGATTGAATTATGAGCACAATAATATTTTGATCTACCATTCAGTACCATCTGGAAAGTGTCTTATAGGCAGTGGCTTCATTTTCCAGCATGACAACGATCCCTAATACATTACCAGTGCAGTGAAAGCATACTTGGATAGAAAAATGTTTAGTGCATCACTATCAGGATACATGGATTGGCCTCCCCAGAGGTTGCACCTCAACATTAATGAAGCAGTGAGGGATCATCTTGAGAGAAAACTGACCAGAAGTCAGCCAACATCCAAAGAAGAGCTTTGAATATCCTTCAAGAAGCCTGGAGAACTATTCCTGAAGATTACTTAAGAAAGTTCAGCCTGTGTTGAAGAATAAACGCAGTCATATCAAATTATTGACTTTTAATCTTGTTAGAATTCTGCAAACTCTGCTTTTGTCATATATACTGCATTTCCATGTGTATTTGCACATTTCATCAAATCACTGCACGTATTTCCCATTTTTCTAGCAAAAGACAAAGAAATGAGTGGTGGCTCAAGACTTGCACAATACTGTAGTTTATAGCTCTCATTTATTTCTTGGACACTTAAAGGGAAGTAAAGCAAGCTGTGAACACAAGGCTGACACATTAAAAAGTTCACCATTCGAATTCATTAGGAATCCTGTTTCTTTCCAGCTTAGCTCAAGTTTTCATCTCTCCCAATAGAATTATCTGGCTCTTTAGCTCCTCAGTGCTCCACTATGTTTACTCACTAACTTTATTTCTCTGCCATTTGGAAAGTGTCACAGAGTGTGTTTCTCAGAGTGTTTTCACACACACACACACACGCACACACACACACACACACACACACACACACACACACACACACACACACACACACACACACACACACACACACAAAAGCTGCCTGCTGCTGCAAGAAACAACTCAACATTAAAGTTGCGTCCAATAACACTAAAGCATTTTGTTGAAAGGTACTAAGTATGCCTCATTGTTGACCCATATAAATAATAAAGCAAATAAACACAAATGTAAAGCTCTATGCTCTTTCTCTGCATTTCTAAAGATTACATGATCACAAAGTGGAAGTTTAAATCACACTGGAATTTTGTCACCTGAAATGTATGTACATTTTTTATGGAATTTGTGTGCTTAAAAGCAACTTTTGGCTATAAGTGTTGTTGTTTAAGGAGTATGCACTGCTCAAAAAATGAAAGGAACACTTTGAAAACATCAGATTTCAGTGGGTATGTCTATAATGATAAGGACTGGGTAATGTGCTAGTAATGAAAGGATGCCACATCATTTGATGGAAATGAAAATGATCAACCTACAAGGGGCTGAATTCAAAAACACCCTAGAAATCAAAGTGGGGCATTTCACCAGTGAGAAAATGAATGGTGTCTTGGGGGATCTACTTGCAGATCTGAACCAGGGCATCACTGAACTCCTGGACAGTCTGAGGTGCAACCTGGCAGCGCTGGACTGACTGAAGAATAATGTCCCAGAGGTGTTTTATTAGATTTAGGTCAGGCGAACCAGGGGGACAGTCAGTGGCACCGATTTCTTTATCCTCCAGGAACTGCCTGCATACTCTCATCACATGAAACCGGACATTGTCGTGCACCAGGAGTGACTCAGGACCCACCGCACCAGCGTAGGGTCTGACAATGCATCCAAGGATTTCATTGTGATACCTAATACCAGTCAAGGTGCTGTTGCCTATAGCCTGTACAGGTCCGTGTGTCTCTCCATGGATATGCCTCCCAGACCATCACTGACCCACCACAAAGCTGGTCATGCTGAACGATACTATGGGCAGCATAATTTTCTTCGCAGCTTCTCCAGACATTTTCACGTCTGTCACATGCACTCAGGGTGAACCTGGTCTCAGATGTGAAAAGCACAGGGTGCCAGTGGTGGGCTTGCCAATTCTTTTGTTCGGTGGCAAATGTCAGTTGGACTCCATGGTGCTGAGCAGTGAGCACTGAGCCCACTAGAGGTCATCGGGCCTCAGGCCACCCTCATGAAGTCTGTCATGTTTCTGATTGTTTGGTCAGAGATATTTACAGCAGTGGCCTGCTCGAGGTCATTTTGTAGCTCTGGCAGTGCCCATCCTGTTTCACCTCACATAAAGGAGCAGATACCGATCCGTCTGATAGGTTAAGGTCATTCTGTGGCCCTGCCCAGCTCCCTTGGAGAAAATGCTTGTCTCGTGGAATCTTTTTCATGCTCTTGAGACTGTGCTGGGAGACGCAGCAAACCTTCTGGCAATGGCACGTATTGATGTGCCATTCTGGACTACCTGTGCAACCTCTGTATGCTTGTTTCACTAAACACTAAAGCAGTTAAAACTTTTTAACAATTCAATATCCCAGAATCTTAATTGACTTAATGTACTCTGATCAGAAAGAGCTCTTGTAATTTTTTGAACAGCATATTAAAATGTGATGTTTTGATAAAAAAAGATGAAAAGGTAATTTCTTGCACTGGGACAAGGTCAGCCCTCTTTGAGTATCCTGTTGTGTTAGTATAGTGTTAGTATGTTGTTATTATTAAAAAAACAGAAGATCAGCATAACATGCAGCATGTTCATGTCACTTTAAGTGCAGAGTGGAAGATGCTCCAGTGTTTATTTTATGGACATGAAAATAGAGTGTACGATTTAACACAACTGTTCACTTATTAATGTAAGCAATAATTAACAAGGCAACATGTTTAACATGTTCGTTAGTTATTTTTTTATTTTTTTATTTTTTTTTTTTGCCTGTCCCATGTGGTTCTCTAGCCGTCAGAATTGTTGTCTGAAGACCAACAAGGATACCCAATGGATTTATTTTGCCAAATGGATCATCATGGCATTGCCGTATTGGTCCATTTGATCGACCTTTGTTTTTATTATTTATTTTATTTTATTTTCAGTTGTTACAGACGGGACAGACATGAGTGAGGGATAGGAAAGGGAGAAAGAAAGAGGAAGGAAAAGAAAAACAGAAGGGGAGAGGGACAGTGAGAAAGGGGGGAAAAAAAAAATATCTCCGGGATCACCTGTTGAGAGAAAAAGAATAGAAAACAAGCAAAAAAACCAAAACAAAACAAAGCAACATACTATACACAACACCATCGCATTAATCTACCTAAGTGTAAACAGCAGTAAATACTAAATATTGAATGTTGTTGTGCAGCACGCAGGACAGACAGCGCACAATGTGCTTTGAAGTAGCAGCCAAGAAAGGTGTGATTTAAGTCTACAAACAGTGAACACCTGTGTGCACACCTGTGTGGATCGGCGCGCTTGTATTCAAATGGTTTCCCCATGTAATGGTCTGCAAGAGGATGTAGAGAGCCATAGCCCTGTCCCTCAGGGCATGAAGCAGGCATGGAGGAGATCCAGGCCCCAGACATCCAGAGGTCCCAGAGTGCAAGAGCCCAAGGAGGACCACCGGAGGGACATCCGTGCCACCTTCATGGGAAGGGCTGAGGATACCCAGGCGAGGGGTCACCCAGTAGCCACCGGGCAGAAACCAGAGGGGGCTGCACCGGCGTGCTCGTCGGCTCCGCCGGCAGCCAGCTGTTAATTAGAAGCATGTTCGTTAGTTATTAGGACTGTATGGCTAATACTGTCGTAAACAATCGCCTGTAAATATCAATAAAGTTCACCAAATGGTAGTTAGCTTTTACCTGTTTTTTTTTCCTGTAGGTATTGTGGTAAGTTTATCAGAGCCCTTTTATCCCTAAATAGTCATAAATTTGATAGTTGTAGACCTGAAAACAAAGCAAAAGTTACTGTTTTCTCAGTGACTTTTCTTTGTCACTCTTTTTTACATTCTTGCTTCAGTTCATTGAGGTCTGTGGGTATTCATTTATGCGCAGCTTTGTTAAGATTCTCTCACAGCCTGTCAGTGGGGTTGGAATCTAGACTTTTCCTGGGCCATTGCAGCACCGTGATTATTTCCTATTTCAGTTATTCTGTCGTAGTTTTACTGCTGTGCTTGAGATAACTGGCCTCACATTTGACTCTAGAATACTTTGATATACAGAGGAGTTCATGGTCAACTCAATGTTTGCAAAGTGCCCAGGTCCTGTGGCTGCAAACTAAGCTCACATAATTGCTACTCCACCACCGTGCTTGTCAGTTAGTATGCGGTGTTTGCGCTGATATGCAGTGTTTGGCATTGTGCATTATGGCCAAACAAACCTAAGCTGTGCTGCCATATTCTGTTAGAGAACAGAGCTGAATGTTTTTGGAACATGCTAACCGAAGCCTGTAGAGTTAGAAATATACCTTTTGCTTTTTGTTTTTTGTTTTTTTTCTGACCTTGAGCGGAATTTGCCAGGACGCCCACTCCTGCGATGATTGGCAGCTGTGCTGAATGTTTTCTACTTGTGCATAATTTTTCTTACTATAGAATGATGGACTTCAAATCATTTAGAAACAGCCTTATAACCCTTCCTAGATTGATGGGTAGCAACAATTGCTTAGCATCATTACTGATCTCTTTCTCCCTCGGCATTGTTCCTTGGCAACACATGCTAAACACGCTAGACCAGCAAACTTTGATTTGATTAGCAGCACCTGGCTGCTACTTACCCTTGTAACTCCTATAAAAGCAGTATGGATGCATTTTTCCACACATCCCTTCTGCATTCTGGCCTAATTTTTGTGAAATCAATCAATGTTACTGTAATATGTTTTGTTATTTATCTGAGGTTGTGTTTACCTAATTTTAAGACCTGCTAAGTACTAGATAATGTTTTATTATGTCCTGATACATAGAACCTTAAAACGTAAAAAGGGTCTACTTTCTTTCAATTCTAAGCTTTTTGAAGTATACTGAATGCATTACATATAGGAAGATTGGAATGAATATGATAAATAGAAAGGTGCACATCTGTATTTGTAAAAACGTACATACAGCTTTAATATATATATATAAAAAAACACGAAGTTTCTCAGTGCCCTTTTTTTATTGTGTTTTTATGTTAGGACAGTGAAAAGTATGCCACCGGAAAGAATTCACGAGATATGAATCACAAAACTGTGAGCTATTATCCCACTCAGATTCTTCATGCTTTGCTGCCAGCTCGATTATCAGAGGAGTGTTTACGTTTTGGGTTTTTAGGCATCAGATTGCTCAGTAACCCACAGCAGGTACAGCGATAGAGATATAATTTAGACTATCTTCTTGTAGACACTTGTGTATCTTGGATATGCTGGGAAGCCGAGTCCAATAAAGGGGTGAAATATGAGTGGGGTACATGTTTATATGAGCTTTTATACGTGCCAGGATGATGGTTTACTGCCTCTCTGTTCCCTGGATGTTTTCCGCGCTGTTTGTTTCTGAGGCTCGTGTGAGGCTGCCACCTTCAATAAACATTCACTACCCTTATCAAAACCTCTAAGCCAGACCAACAGCATGATCAAGAGGCACACCTGGGGTGACCCCAGAGGTAATCTACATTCCCGCCTCTCTTTCTGTGCCACCCTCTTTATTCATTTCTCCCTGTCTTATGTGTTTTACTTGCTTGGATTTCCTTTCAGTTCGGAATGGAAAGAATATTTTGTAGAGGACACCAGTTTCGTTCCCTTGATTCGACTTCAGTGAATCCTCTGTGATATCATGTCATGACAGTTTACAACTCTTTTATGTGAGGCATTCCATTTCCTGAGACCGAGTGACCTTAGTCCATTTCATCAACCACGCGCACTTTTGTTTATCTCCTTAAATTTCACTCCTATTCTCAACACAGCATTCTTTCTTAGCTGCACAGTGATTGCTGGGAAGAAAAATACCAGTTTACTCAGGTCAGTGTTCACATTTTTTCCCCACACAGGGTGAGTTCACCTGCACTCTACAAGATAAATAACTTCAGTGCTTTCACTAGAAAATAGCTCTTGTTAAACAATACAGCTCCATTCCTCCATTCATACAGCTGAATGGTCAGGCTCAAAAAAAGAAAGAAAATAATACAAATGGAAGCTCTGAAAAGGCCATCCACCAGAGAAAAACACACAAAGAAGTTATTTTCAGCACACTGTAAGAGCAAGAGTTTAAAATGCCCCAGCAGAAGCTGCAAAGGTTTGATTGCTTGAAATGAACAAAGTACTTTTCGAAGGGTTATTTTGACTCTCTTTCTAACCAACATAGATACAATGCGCAATGATAGTGATGCTGCTCGTGACACTTTGAACTGTAAATTTGATAGAGTCTCTTAACTGCTCAAATCCCTTTGTTCAGGGCTGAATATCATACAGGGACCACTTTAGTATCATCGTGTTATGATAACAACTCCTCAGAGAACTATGCAAAAAACGGCATTCACATTAGTATAATTCACATATAATCTGATTTTAGATTTTACAGTCATTAGCCATAAAGTGAAGAATTAAAGTGGACATTTTAAGTATTTTTATTTCAATAGATACTCTTAGGATGGATGGATGGTTTATCTGCAGCAGTGCAGATCTGTGTGATTTGAGGGGTATTCTGAGGTGAGTGGACTGATCCAAACATCCATTGTACCAACACTGGTACTGGTATCGGATTGATACTAGCATGATAGGAGCAATACTTTGTTTTTCTCCGGTAAGTTCAGTATGTTGCCCACTGACTGGTGTTAAACAATTATTTTTTGGAAATGAAAAAAAATATACCTCAAACATGCACTATGAAAAATGTCTGATTTTTTCATTTTGTTTTGACGGTCACACCTCTTTTATTTATAGCTTATATAACGTTTAAACATCAGGAGTTGACCCAATGTGCATTTGAAACAAGCTCATTTACATTTTGGGTCTCCACAAAAACCCAGTTTTAAAGTACATGAAAAGCTGAAAAGTTGGTTTTATTGTGTTGTCATTATTGTGGCAAAGAAAAATTATTGTGATTTAGTGGTGGAATGTCTGTGAAGGTTCTCAGTCATCCAGGTCATCGTAGTCTAAGGAGCTTGGAAAGAAAAGCGTCTGAACTTCTTTGAGTTGCTTGAAGACGTTTCACCTCTCATCCGAGAAGCTTCTTCAGTTCTAAGGGTCAATGGTGGGGAGTCCCAGATTTAAACCTAGTGGGAGTTTCCCCCCAAAGAGGGACAAAGGACCCCCTGATGATCCTCTACCTAATCACATGAGCCGAGGTGTGAAAGCGGGTGTGGGTCTCAATCAGCTAGGGTTTCGGGTGAGCTCATTGTGAAACCTGGCCCCACCCTATCATGTGATTTCCTGAGGCCTGAAACATCTTCAAGCAACTCAAAGAAGTCCAGACGCTTTTCTTTCCAAGCTCCTTAGACTTTAGTGGTGGAAATGTGCTCAGAATCTGGCTAATTGATGATGATTCATAAATCATGACACACATGCTGCCTTTTGAAGTCTAAAGCATTGGTATTGATATTGGTATGAGCAGTAATGGCTGTGTATTTACTTGCTATTGGATCGATATCAAAATCTGCAGTATCGCACAGAAGTAATACTGTGCACAAGGTTCTACACAAACATGAGTGCGACATTGGAGAGGGATGACCATCGTTCAGCTGTCCCACAACTCAGACATGAATGGCCTCCTTCATGCTGTCCGGGACAAACAGAACTACGATGCTACGATATCGCTGCATCTAGGCAGGATTCAGACTTACAGGTGTTCAGTCATAATCCTGCAGATAGTAGCTTTGGACCATTGGCTCCTCAGCTAAGCACACCAAATGTCTCAGCCTGGTTGCAATAAAAGACAAGTTTTTAGATCTTGGAACCCTGAATACCAGTACTGGATTTTGTTCCAAACATCTCGCAGAGATGGACTGGGAAACACCAAAGTCAGTAGTACGACCCTCCAATGATCATGGATAGCTCTTGAAACTGTTGTTTGATAAACTGTGAAGATACTCAAATTTGTAACAACTTTGAGGACTGACCAGTGTATTGCTAAGAAACTCATTATTCCAGTATTCGAGAAGAAATATGTGTGTCCAGCTAGTGGATGAATGACTTACAGTTAATAGTGTGAAGAAGTAAGGTGCTTGGTATGAGCATGACAGCATGAGGTTAAAGCTCAGGAAATCTAAGCAACCAGTACAACAATGAAATACGAGTTAACCTTTATCAGCATATTTGGGTAAATTGAGGTAAGTTGAGGTTACCCTCACTAATGACAGACACCTCTAACTGAGGCACGTTCAAATATTAGAACTACCTAGTGATGACTACAATACCTCTGCAGTCCAGTTACTTGAATTTCTGTTCAAGTTCTACTTGGGTAACTTGTAGCACTGTTGAGTGTCAGACAGTCCTTAGAAGCATGTAGCAAAATCAGCTTTGTGGGGCATGCTTTTTGCTGCAGGTAGGGCAGATGCGGTTGTAACATTGAGGTTTTTATGTTTGCAAATCTACGAGCAGCAGCAGTCTTTCTAAACTATACCCTGCTCTTTTATCAGTCCTTTTCAACTAGCTGCATGTACTGTCCACAGCAAGACATAATGTAAAAAAAAAAACTGCATGAATGTACTTGTTTGATATTCGTCGCAGGTTAAGCTTGATAGGGAAGGCTAAATCACTGGACAAGATTAACATGGTGACATTTCTTCAGCAAACATCTGAAGGTGGCATGTTAACATGAATCCCTGAACTCAGTGATTCCTTCTGATTTTTAACATGAAAGTCAGCGGACTGAATGTAACATTAACTTCACACCCATATCCGCTGCACTTGATAATCCTTTTTCGAAATGTCAGCGTACTGCCTGAGTTTTTCTTTCTTTTTTTTCCAGCTGTATTTCTGCAGCTTCTCATCAATGACCCATTTCCTTTGAAGAATCACAACAGTATCAAACATTGCTAACAGAGACATAACAACATGCACTGTACACAGTAGTACAATGGGACACACGTGTCTCTGGTTAACTTGCCCACTTCCGAGAAATTGCAATGCACGATTCTTCCCTGGGAACTGCAAAGGCTAATTTGGCTTGTTTCTATTTTTCTCTCTGAGACAGACTGGCTTAGTTGCTCTGGGTTTAAGTGCATTCCTCATTATTATGTGTTTTTAAAGCCAGGCCACTTCTACACTATATTGGTAATATGTTGTCTAAACCAGCAAAGATTGTTTGCGTTTCCAGAAGACATTAGCCTGTGGATGTATTACCAGTAACCCTTTTCCTGATTTATTGCAGTTGTCACGATACATAAGCCTAAATGATGTAGTTTTCAAACTATCAAGATTTAATGCCACCAAGCCCCCAGAGCCTGTTAGTGAACTGCAATGACCATAATTCAATGCACCTACGTGACAGAGTGCATCTGTGCTTCAGAGCATCAGGGTTCCTCTGATTTCCAACGTGTCAACTCAGGCTGAAGTGGAAGCCAGCTTGAAATGTTGCCCTGACACGCAGGTAGAAGAACCAGCAGTCAGACTGCTGTGTTGCAGTTTCATTAGCTCATACAAGTGGCTTTGGCTGGTGCACTACGCTGAAAAACGATGTCATCTAGCTGCTGCAATCTGCACATTTCTCACTGTGACTGAGCAGAAGTCCGACTTTATAGGGGGAGGTATTTGGCCAAGTTTTATTTTCTTAAGGTCAATACTAGATGGAAAAGGCAAATGAACTATCGCTGTCTACACCTTGAAGTAAATATTTCCAGATAAAAATAAAGTCTTGACAATGTGCTTGAATTTTCACCTCCAGTATATTTATTTGCTCAAACGTAGCAAAAACTGTAAAAGGGTGAAAGTTTTTGGTCTGCATAAATGAGTTTGACCTTGGAAACCTCGAGCTGTCACTTTGCATTACGACTTTTGTGCTGATGATCTCAGCTCCTTCACGCCCTCTGTCTCCTTCCCTCCATTTCATTATCTCTCCAAATATCATAACTTATTCAGAAGCCCTTAAAAGGGAGACTATACCCTGACACAGCAATATCCACCTAGAGTCTGCTAGTTCATTAAAAAACTTCATCAAACATGCACAACACAAACATGCAGAGAGGAGCACACTAAGACACACGCACACACAAGCTAATTCAGCTTTCTGGGAAGCCTTGCCTTGTGGTGCTAACAAGTTTCCCCTTAGTCCTCATATAAGTGTCTTACCGGGGTGCAAAGAGTCCACTTTAAAAGGCCTTTGTTGAAACTCATGGCTGATAGGTTGGCTTGGCTTTAGGCTGAAAAAAGTGAAATGCACGGGACTTTTGGCAGAGAGCATGCTTGCCGCAAACCTGTGCACAACCTGTGTAGCTTTCTTTGTCACAAGCGAAAAAATGCTCAACTGAATTTTTTTTACATTATGTTGTCAACTGTCACACGCTCTGATCATTTTCCCTCCTGGCATCCAACATTTAAATTACCCGCACCTGGTTGCCATGTTGGTTGCATGTTTTTGATGAAAATCACTTGCCAACAAGGAATGCTTTTCAATAGTCTCTGAGTAGCATAGCTTAGGGCTTTATTAGGGACCATACGCCTGTCTGACAACATACTCCCGATGTTGTGTTAAATCCCATATGCAGCTGTGCGTTACTCAGAGCGTCTTGCAGTACTCGTGTGTGTGTGCGCGCACGGCTGGGTAAACGGCCCTCTTCAGCTTTATTACCTGGCCATGAATCATGAGCCTTCATTACAGCCTGCTCATTGTGCTCTGAAGGTTAAGCAAACCAATTAGAGTTCCCCACACGCCGTTGGGGTTCTCGGCAACAACTGCATCCCTACGTCTTGCATTTTAAACAGGCAGATGAGAGCTGGGATTAAAGAAAGAAAGAAAGAAAGAAAGCAAAAGAAGTGAGAACTGGGAAGGAGGAGGCTGGTAAGAGTTAATGATTGGCAGAACAAAGGAAGAGAAAGAAAATATAAGATGGGGGGAGAAGAAAAGAAAGAGGGTGGGAAACAAGAGGAGAGGAAGAAAACGAGGAAAAGAAAAAGCTGCCCTATTAAAAGAAATGACACCGTCATGGTTCACTGAGCACCTGCACTGGGCAGCGGTACCCCTGTGCTTAATGCTCTCTGGCTGTCAGCACCACAGTCAGCAGCACTGCCTGGATGCTCCCAGGGGAAGCTGTGTTGGTCTATGCTCTCGATTAACTCGGCCGCTTATTAGAATAGATACCAGGGAAGGACTCAGCCAACCAAAGAGCAGGTCCAATAGAAGGAGGACGTGGCGCTCTGCAGTCATAATGTGAAGTTTCCGAGAGCTCCTAAGCAAGTCAGACGCGAGGTTTTACATACAGGCAAGATGCCGTCAGATTCTTTTGTTACACTCAAATTCAAACTCCTTACTGCGCTGGTTTTGACTGATACACAGAGGCATTTTAATTGCCATCGCATTTATATTTCTTGGATGAATAAGTAAATGTGTCTGTCAGGAGGACGTAAAAGCTGGCATGCATCTGCATCTGGAAGAATTTGACACCTTGTGCTGAGACTGTGAAAGCACTCGTGTCTCTCTCATATTCTAGCGGGCACCCTGGGGATTCAGGTACACTGAAAGAACTGTCAAAAGAAACGGCTGAAATTATAGCTTTCATCCACACGCAAAGCAGATAAAGGTTCCAGAAATTGGCTCTTTTCAGTTCAGCACAAAGAAAGGTCACTGCGTTGGCGAATTGTGACAAGGTGTAGTGTTCAATAGCATGCGGCTGGATGTTTTTGTTTGTTTTTTTTGTCATGGAAGATGCAAAAATTTTACACAATCGCTGACCTTCTCCTACGTTTGTAGATATTCTAAATAAGTCGGAATTTAAACTCTGCTTTTGTGTCTGCACTTTTAGAAGAGGAGACATAGGGACGAAAAATGGGCGAGCGAGCGCAATCTCGTCCCTGAGATATAAAGATGTGAGGCTGGGAAAGGCTGACGATGGCGCACTAAGTTGCCATATTAGCATTTCAGAAGGAATAGTAGAGGAATCAGCTAAGAAACTAAAAGGCTGCTTCAGCACTGACTGACACAACCAAAGACTAATGTTCAGCGGGGGGAGAAAAAAAAGAAAACTCATCCTCCTTTCTTTCTTTCTGCCTTTTCTTCCAACTCCACTCAGCCAGAACACCACCTAAAGACGAATGACTGTCAGGCTTTCATTGTGGCTGATCCTTTTTAAGCTAGAGTCATTGTTGGGGCGAAGACTTATTCATATTTCCACACAATCACCGCCATTATTTTTCTTATAGGAAAAAGATGTTGTCTGTCTCCAGTGGTCAAGAAAAGGTCAAGACCAATTATAAGCAGTGAAAAGTAAAAGAATTTACTGCTGTGCTGCACTGGAGTCGAGGCATTTTCAATTTTGTTACTGTACACCTTTACTACAATTAAAACTCCTCCACATTTCACAGATTATGACTTGGCACTCCAACCATATGACCATTTTTAATAAATACAGAACTAAAGTTAAGCCAACATATATTACCTGCTGTTTTTATCGTCCGCATCAACAATACTTATGCTTTTGACACACTTTGCACAGTTTTTATACACGGCATTACTTTCCATACTAAAGATTTCTAGGAGATTTTTCTGATTTCATGGAAAGTTTGCCATTTTTCTCAATCCAAACAGACAGTGTGACCATCTGTGTTTGTATGCACAGCTATTTACTGTATGTTTGCAGATGTATCACTGGCTGAACATGCTGTTCTGTTCCCTGATGTGTGTAATGCAGTTCCAGGAGCTGGCCTCGAAGTTAGGCAGTCTACTTGTCCCCCCTCATTCAGGCAGATTTCCTTGAAGCCGATTGGAGCTCAGAGGTCCCGGGTGCTGCCCCGTTAGCTTGACCTGCTTTAAAACGCTACCATCATCGGAGGAAAAGAGCCTTGAAATGCCTGTTAGTGCTGAGTTCCAGCTTCCCATTCACAGCCCTCTCAAAGCACCACTCACCGCAACCTGATAACAGCTCCAGGTGTCTGGGTGGCGTCCAAATAGCTGCCTATAGTCTTCACTCAGTTAGAAAGGCTCAGTCCTAGGGCCCATGCTTTCAATCTCTCCCCCCTGCTCTCCCCTTATTATTCTCTCTCCTACTCCTCCTTTCACACATCCACTCATCTTCCCTTTGCCTGTTTCCTCTGCCTGGGAAACCTTGGTTAAAGGCTTTTTAAAATGATGATTGTGCATCGATAAACACGGTTACCAAGTTTCTTGTCAAAGTCACTCCAGTCTGTACAGTCTTCAGTTCAATGCCTTTCACCACCGGTTAAACTGCAGGCTGAGATGGGAGTCATATTTACTGCTGTCAGCAACTTTATTATGGTTTATATTGCTCTGGAAGCTGCAGTTTTCATATAATATTTTTTTTGTAATGTCACCTCTCTTGGGACAGTTTGTATAAGGCGAGGTAAAACCATTAAAGTACTTTTTCTTTTTTCTGCTATTGTATGGCTTTTGTGCATTATTCATGTGTTAGGCCGTTTTGGGTAAATTACTTTGGGCATCCCTGTTCTCATATTAAACCCTTAGGAAGTGTATATTTCTCTTATTTTTGTTCCATATTTAGAATAGCACACCATTTTTGTTGCAATTGGGAGATTTTGGTTTTGATAACCTTGAGTCAGTGAGTTCTTCTTAGAGGTAATCCTTTCACCTTTTCCACCCTTTTCTTTTTCCACGCTGCAGTTAAGTGCTCTGACTAACTCTTTCCATATTCTGCTTGAAAACAGCAGTCACCAAGGTTCACTTGCTGAATTAGATTTAGCTGTTTTAGTTTCCACTATAAAGAAGACAGCTGTAATATTATAACACCGTAAAAACACTACACTGCAATTTAGTGGAATCTGCTAATCTTCTTAGACTTAACGTAGGTTTTATTGTTTGGAAGTTAATTTAACAGTGATTTGTATCTCACTCAAATAGTCATGAACATTAAACAAAAAATACATGCATTTGGAAAATATATTTAAATAAAAGTATTCTTTATGCAAATCAGCCTTCTCAGTGTTATATTTTAAAATAACGAGTACATGCCCATGCTCCAGTATTGTTTGGTTTGTTTGTATCTCCAAAACTGATATTCTTCATCATACACAGGGAAGTCATAGAATTGGGGTAGCAGGTCTTGTTTAGGCCTCAGTCCAAGAGCCCCAGAGACTGGTCAGTGGCCCTTGGGTGGTTGTTGAGTTGTTGCTTTAGGGTGGCTGGTAGCTGACTACCAACTTGGAAGATGCCAATTTATCTGCAAATTTTCACCATTTACTTACTTTACTGTGGACGACATTTGCCTTCAAAGTAAAAATTGTGACTTATTTTTTCAAACAACGCATTTCAAAAGGGGAGCTTCTACTTTCGAGGCAAATGGCCTCTGTTGCTTTGGATTGGACTTACAGTTTTACTGTCACTGGCAAATAGTTTACAAGTGTTTGTGGCATCTATCACCGAACAACTGGGGGAATGTGGCAAAGTACCAAAGCATTCACAAGGTTTTCAGAGTAGCATTGCACACCTCAACCTCAACCACAACCATTATAGTGACTGCCAGCTATATCCAGAACCACTGACTGGTTTCTGGGGCTGGGTGACTTGGGTCTTGTGTAAATAAATAGGAGACAAATACCGGACTGAAAAAGTAGGCCACTTTTGTAGGCCCCTGTAATGGTGCAGTTTTGCTTCGCTATATAAATGTCACTGTAGACATTTATGTTTAGCTTTTAGGTGGTTGCCAGTCAGTGTGATGGCTATTTTACCCCACTGGTAGGGTAGCGTAGGTAATATGACAAAGTCATAATATCTGATATAGGTAAGACCCTTCAGGTTGTTGAACTGATTGTGTAGGAGGGGTTCAAGGGAAGAGAGACAGACATAGATTTGGCGTATTATAATAAAATATTGGATTATTATCACTGATGCCTTACCACATAAGCAGACTTCCTGCCAACTTAGCCTCTGTAGGCGGATATCAATTCTTTTGAACTTCCAATGTAACCAAGAGATATCTAGCCCAAGGCGTCCTGTTTCATCCACCAGTCATTTACAATTAAATTTACATTTTCTAAAAAAAAAAAAAACCTATTAAGTAGATTAATAGTTCTCAACAATAGCCAGTGATTTTAAGAGCACTTTAGAACTTATAAACATGAACGACCATTTCTTGGCAAACTTTAAATTGAAATAATTAGTTAAATGAAGAGTGCAGTGAGAGTTCACTCAACTCATTAAACTTAGCAAAGACATGAACAGCATATAAAAAGACAGGGTTTTGTTTCTATTGTAAAATTCTCCAGATTTTATTTTTTTCACTTTAAAGAAAGATTCGAAAAAATGTACTTAAATTACTCTTAAATTGTTTATGTCTGCTCAAGATGGCAGAGATAAAAAAAAAAAAAGGGATTAGGAGTTGTTATTGTTTAATAAATAGCTGTCTCTTCAAACTGAAAAAAGGGAGTGGAAAGCAAATCTGACTGTAATGCTTGTGCGTGCGATTCAAAAGCTGGTGATTAATCTGGAGTTTATTTCTTTCTACTTAATTCAGCTTAGCCGGTTTAAAATTTTTCAAATTAATTAGGAGACTAATTGTTCCACCTTCAAGTTCAGTTCACTCATATTCTCAAGGCGGTGGGGCAAACTTAGGGTTTTTTGTACTTATGCCAACTTATTTATAGTAAATGCAAATGCTCAGAAGTTCTCCTTCCACTAAAATCATGAGACTGGAATATGAGAGTGGTAGTTTGACCCAGTTTCTCTATTATCGCAAAATGTTGAACATGCAAAAAAAGGGGAAGATGAGCCTTAAAATGAGAAGACCCAGTATATCCCCGAGGCATATGGCTGGAATTAAATCTACCCGAACCAGGCAATGTGTTTGCCAAGGAAGGAGACATTCAAGTCGTTTTGATATATTCATGTTTCATTCGTCCACCTAGCACCTGTCTTCATTCCCTCCTTGCCTTCACTTGCTTCTTGGCTTCCTGTGTAGATGGCGCTTGTCCCATGGGCCCTCTGGCACTCTAGGTAATGGAAGCACGGGGCAAGTGTAGGTTAGACGTAGATCATGTGAGAATTCTCAGCCTCCTGTCGTGGGATAATCGAGGTGTCATTTTCCTTGACCAAGAGGACACCTTGAGATGGCTGATAAGCTGATAAGGGGTGTCATTACCTATTGGATAATGTCCTGAAAGAAATGATACATTTTACATATTTAACACTGCTCCCAGATTTTTAATTTTGGACTGTCAGTGCTGACTGCAGTGCGATTAGGAAATGATTTAATAGTCCCATTAAAATGCTGTCATTAATTTTCAGTTTTGATTCTATTTGAATTGCAGAATTGGCAGCCAAAAGACTCTCTTGACTATTTTGAGATGAGATTCTGCTTTCACGCAGCTCAGCAAAACTGTGGTCAGTCAAAATGTGATTAACTATTTGCTAAACCCCTCCCATAAATAATGATGCCCTCATTAAGCATAGCACATATAAATGGGTACAACTTTGAATTACTTTTTATGTAGATGTGAAATGTGGTATGATGTTATTTTTAGCTTCCAAAAACAAAAACACTTGAAGTACTGTAAGCTAATTAGATCATGTTATCAGTATCAGCTACCTACAGCAGCTTCCTGCTGAGCATTTCAGTAGCTAACTTCAGTACATTATGAGAGACTAGAGAAAAAAATGTTTATGCTATTTACCATGCAGTAAACCATCTCTTTAGCAGGAACAGGAGCTGAACCAGGCTACTATATGAGAGTAGCCTGCAACTTTAGCCTGTCTACTGAGTTGTTATTGGATTAAGCCATAGTAGGAGTACATTTGAAAGCATGCTAGCTAGACCTCATGCCTAAAACATACATGCAGTTAAAAATATTTAATAGATTAATTTTAAATTAATCAGCTGTAAACTGCAGTGTTTTGAAGTCTCAACAACAATATTTTGCCAAAAGGGCAAAGTGCTATGCTATCGGCTAAGGTTAGCAAGTTGTAAGGCACAGACACAGGTACCTGCTAGTTAATGTTAAATAACAGACCATAGGCGGTATTAAAAAATGGACGCAGCCACTGATTTCTAAAGTCCAATATTGTCTCCTCGAGATGATTGTTTCTGCCATTGCCTTTTTGGCAACTGATGATTGGCTAGTGACGTGTAATCAGCAAGATGTTAGCCAAAGAACTTATAGTTTCATAGCACAGATAAACCTCTATTTTGAAAATGACCAAAATTTACAAAATAGACTTAATATTTTATTCAGTGTGAGGCCAGATGAGTGACTGAGCCCATAAATTTATAAGAAAGTGTTTACAGAGGTCAAGAAAGAAAGCTGTTTTCCCATAGTTTTCTACAGGATGGAAGTCTTTTTGCAAGTACGGTTAACACCATCCGGTGGCTTTCAGATAGAGTGAAGTTTTGAGACACTTCTGCACTGGCTTCTTTTTTCTGATGCAGAAGTTATACCCATGTTTTGTACTATGTAACAAACCAATCAAATACACTGACTAAAACTGAAGCGCACACATCTTGTAAACACCTCGCCATACAGGAAGTCATCTTATTTGTCAGTAAATGTCCATAAAAATGTCCATAGAAAAATCCACCGGCATCCTGTGCAATAAGAGGATGCCCGAACACCTTAAAGCTAAGATCTACAAGACAGGCATATGGCCAGTGCCCCTTTATGGAGCAGAATGCTGGCCGGCCACCAAGAAACACGAGCAGATCCTCAACGCCATGGAAATGAAGATGCTCAGGTGGATGGTGGCCTTGATCGTGTGACGAATGAAGATCAAAAACAACTCGGAGTTGCCCCAATTGAAAAGAAGATGCAGGAAACACGAAGTCAAGAACAGCCCTCTGACTTGAACCTGGGGGCCGCTGACCATCGAGGATGACCAAAGAACGAAGAAGCAGTGGATGGACGCAATCACCGAAGATATGTGCGCAGTGGATCTTGCCCCGGAGGACACCCGGGACCAATCCAAGAGGAGAAGACAGAGCCATGCATCGGACCCCGTGCTGGGAAGACGCTAGGAAAGAGAGAGACTGAAATGATCAGTGTTGGGGGTTATGAAATAATATATTGCTAGGTAAACTAACACATTATTATTGAAAAGCAGTCCTTACAAAAACACATTTTAGCATAACCACATCAGAACCACAGTTGTAGTAATTCATGGACCAGTCTTTAAAGAAGAAGAAATGTCAAATACTCTCTAGATATATATTCTTCTCTGCATGGAAACTTTTACAGAAAACAGCAAAGGGGGCAGCCAGTTTATCCAGCAATAGTGAGAGCATTATGTGCCAAACACATATTAAAAGTGACAAACTTTTACACATAGCAAGTTCCTCCTTAGAAATATGTACTTTGGTAGAACTTCCTGTTATTAGCTCAAAATCCAACATTTATGCTGAAGTAATGGAAAGGGTTTAAGTTGTCTGGAAGAGATGGAAAATCAATGCCGGCTAATATGTGCAAAAAAAGAAAATCTAATAACACCAAGTCTCACCCTGAAAAATTCAGTGCATGTGCGCACACAAACACATAAACCTTAAGCTTCCTGTGACGCCAGCTGTAGTGTGTATTTCTGCTCCTGTTTATTCCCGCATCCCTCTCACTTATCTATGCCTTTCACTGCAGATGGTGCAACAAACAAACTGCAACCATTTGAGTCATGTTTCATAAAGGCAAGCCAATTACTGAAAACATATTCTTTCAGCCATTTTCTATGAATGACTTAAATTAAAGCGTTTTGGAGCCCAGTCCTATTTGCATCATAGAAATTTCTGTCTCAGGGTCCAATTTGCGACAGGGTGTGCCGATGGAAGCATTAGGCTTCCTTGCCGCAGTAGGAGGGTGGTATCATGATTAATTTAGGCTTGTTTTGTCAGCGCAGGAAGCCACAAAAAAAGCTCATTACAATCAGCTGGGTTTTGTCACAGTCCGGGCTCCCTCTTATCCCCCATAGCGAAGCAGAGCGATGCAGCCTCCGTGAATATGCATTGATGATGATTGCATGATTTATGCATGAGCGTCATGGAACCTTAAGACTATCCCACCCAATAGAAGTCCTTGAAATCATGAAATTAGAGCTTTTGTCTCTGTTCTTAAAGTGTTTGTGTAAGCCACTCAGCTACATCACTCACAGTCCATTCTCAAATGTGTGGGAACACAACTGAATAAGTGGAACTATAAGATAACAGTGACTTGTTTGTTTTAATATTTACTAAGTGCTTGTACAGAGCTATTAGGAGACATGTTGTAAGCTGTCATGTTTCCAAGCAGACTGCATTCAGTATTCAGTTTGTTGCATGTCTCTGTTTGACTTTGGGCTTTCACTGACATTACCTGCAATTAGGCTGTCATAATTGCATAATTGGCTGATATAATTGACTTGCCGGCAATAGTCTTGAATCAGGATGGTGATTTATGGGTATATGAGCGTTATGGGAGTGATGTGTGCACTGACCTTCCTGGGAGCTCAGCTGATGTGGGTGCTGACCCTTCGATAAACACAGACAAGACCTCCCAGCCTGCCTGTGTGTATGTGACTGTTTCAACATGCCCTAGAGTTTTCCTGTTGCCTCTGATAGATGATGATGCACTCCCCTGCTTACCAAGTTTCTGCACAGTTCCTGCCTCTTACACACAATACCTGACTGTAATATAAGTGGCTTGTGTGGTGTAAACTTTAGAATTCTAAAAACAACTCCTATATATAAAAATTAAAAGTTTTTGGTAAGTTAGTGAAAAATGAAGGAAAATATGTCTAAATGGATCAGCAATTCTACGCATATCAATTCAAGTCAAGTCAAGATACCGCATTGGTGTTCTGTCAGGGCAAGCACTGCTTCTCTGCTGAATTTTAAAATTAGGCATCAATTAAAAGCTGCCAAAGAGAGAGATCGATCTCCTTGAATCTCAAACAGCGTTCTGTTGTTAAGCTTTTGCCTGTTTACATCCATCCACTAAATGACTGCTATCATCTGGCTGCAGTTGGCTATTGTCTCTGGAAGCAGGCTTGAAATCTACAGTGTGCTGCTTCTGACTGCCATGTCTGTGTCCCGTTAACAAAGCGTTGAGCTTGTGATCATGAGAGACCAACAGCTTTTTTGTTTATTTTGTCCATGAGCAACGTGGATGAACCTCTGGTCTTTTCATCAGAAACTGTCACGGCTGCCGAGGCGAGCCGTGTGGTGTTGGAGGAAAGGAGGACCCAAAATGCAGGCGATGACTGATGATTTGAGTGATGTTTATTTACAGGGTGGTGTAGTGGCAAACAGGCAGTGAGGGATGACAGGGAACTAAAGAAACCTAAACTGGAAAAACTAAATAACAAACTTGAGAACATACGAAATGGGGAGAGAGGCAGAGAGCCGCAGACGAAGAACAGGACACCGTGGAACACAGACGAACCGGCAACATGCAGGAGAACACACAGGGCTTAAATACACACAGCAGTAATCAGGGGATGAGAGAAAGGAGGGCAACACACCTGGAAGAAGTCAGAGCTGACGGGACAGGGGAAACGTAAGCTGAACACACTCACATGAGACGGGGACCTTCAGAATAAAACAGGAAACTCAGACACAGAGAACCAGACAAGACACTGAACTAACTAAACAGACAGATTCACAAACAGACAGTGTGACACCATAGACAGACAGAACACAGAAGTGGGACCAGGGCAAGCACAGAACAGAAACCTAACAAATGGCAAATCATAACAGAATACATACTCAGGATAAACAAAAGCATAAAGAAACACAAAACACTGAGTCGGCAGACTCAGGACCATGACAGAAACTGATGTGAGACCAGCATGCTAGACAAGCTTTTTATCATTATAACTTATCATTTATCACCAGATAGGTTTCCTCTTGTTAACCACCTTGGAAGAATTTGAGTGCAGTGTGATAATATTTTTAATAATTACTTTAGCACACTAGCAAATAAAGGCTCGATGGTGGAGAGGGGATGCCAAATCCTACTATGTCTGGTTTAATAACAGAGGCAAGTCTAACAGGTATAGGCTCTATTAGCACTTTCAGATTAGCACCCATGACATGTCACTTGATTGACAAAAATGCACTGAAGTTAATCAGTTGTTTTGCCAACACAATCTCAATTTTTCATCAATATTTTTAATGATATAGATATAGACATTTAAGACACTCATACCTTTTAAGTTAGCTATAATTCATTGAATTCTATATTTTAATATACCTTTTAAATCAAGGTGTAAGCCTGCTTTTCTGAGCTCTTTAAATGCGTTCCCTACAGAGCAGCCACAGTGCAAATGGAATATAATGACTCGTTGTCTCTGAGTTAGAGTATAAAGAAATAAATGGCAAGCCAATTTCTTTATTTTAGACTGAAATCCACAGCTCTATGGAGAGTATTCGCTTCCTTTTCCTGTCCACTCTGTGCACTGTATCATTAAACAAGCTGGCACATCAATCACTGACAGATTGACCACCATTGTAACTGACCTCTCCCTTCTAGTTCAGAATGAATGATGGAGGGAGGCTATCCTAACATGTTTAAAACAAATTGTCTCTCAGGTAGCATTGCCTCCATCTGAAGAGTTGGTTGCACGTGTTATATTATTAACAGCAGCACTAAAAAGTACAAACCAATCTTGAGCCTCTGATGTCTGTTTTCATAGAAACTTTCTCACCTCTCACTGCAGACTCCAAATTTCCCTTCCACCCATTTATCCCCTCCCACTCTCACTTTCCACTCCAACTTTCTTCTCTCCCTGCTCTCTCATCTCCCTGCGCTGAGCCAGATCTCTTCCATATTCCTTTTGCTCAGGTCCGCAGGCTGAGACAGACTTATTTAACAAGCGCCTGGCAGGCTGGGTGGTGGATGTGGCAGCTGTGGAACAGAGGTTGATGTGGCCCTTTGTACCACAGGAGAGTGAATCCCAGGGAGGGAGTCTCCAGATGGGCTCGGATTGCAGCAGTTCACCCCGGATCTCTCTAAATGAATGCCGTATGGAATAACGCTGCATATTTGAATGCTAAAAAGCAGATTGAGTGTGATTAATTACCTGACTGTATTTTAATCTGCATTTACACACAGAATCGAGAGAATTTCCACTTTAGAATATGCAATAATAAAGCTACTTTCATATCTACAGGTAACTAGTTGGCATATACTTCCAATTAAGTGGGGTTTTTTTTATATTCAAGCAAATAAAGAAGCTGACCTCTGACACCACGCATCTACAATGTGTGAGAGATGCTTTGATCTATAGCTATTTATTCTCTATTCTAACTTCTCCAAGCTCCTGGTATTCTCCCTGCGTGCTGCTGTGCTGACACTGCTTTCCTCTGCATCCCATTGATTCAGGAGCCCTGAGTGATAGATGGGTTTAATAAAGCAAGGTGCAGTCTCCCCAAATAAATGAGCAAACGCAGGATTTATTACCAACATCTGCATTTTAAGGGGAGTAAACAGGCCCTAAGCTGGGAAACAGTTTCATGATACTCCTGCCAGAAAAAGTACGCACACAGTTGTGCACGTAGACACTCATACACTAACATGCTTGTTACACACTCTGGCTCATGCACATACTTCCACTCACTGCCTTTTCCCATCCACTCTGTTTCATCCTATCCTTCACTTAATTCTCACATCTTCTGCCATTCGTCTTTCCCTTCAATAAAAACAGAACCTTGGCTCTTCTGGGCAACTCTCTTCCTTCTTCTTCTTCTCAGTTCTACACGTACTTCAGTCTTTTCTTTTTTCTTTTGTCTTTCCACTCTTATTCTGACAGACTTTCCCTCCCTTTGAAGCTGCAGAGTGATTTCTCTTTGAACCAAAGTGCTCATCACTAGTTTGTCATCATATACAATGGTCTTTTTTTTTGTCATAAACAGCAGCACATTTTATTTTATTTTATTTTTGCCATGGCAGTGCTACAGGCTGCTTAGTGGTGGTGATTTATCCATGCACAGTGCCAGTGGAGCTAAATCTCTACTCCCCTTGGCACCAAAGCAGTGGTGTGCATGGTTTAATTTCAGCTTTGAAAGACTGTCGTGCTGCAGTGATAATGCGGGCCTGTTTGCCAGTGATTGGACTAATTAACAGGCTCACAGATGATCCGTGACCGTCTTAACCAGTCACAGCGGAGGAAGGTGAGAAGAGAGAAAGAGAGAGAGAAGGAAGGAGACTGGAAAAGTATCTTGACCTGCGAAGCTCCTTTGAAAAACGTCACCTCCCTCGTCCATATCCATGTGCGCTAAATGAGCTATAGGATGTACAATGCCAAAAAATATTTTACTAGCAGAAAACAGAGTTTTTCCCCAAGCGTGTTTTTTTGTTGTTGTTATTAATGACAACAGAGCTAATAATTATAAACACATTTTCATGGGGTTCACACACTTCTTTCCCCCTTGTGCACTTACGGCTGTTCCTTTCAAATCTGATACCCTGAAAGCTTTCCCGGGGACTTTATCCCTCCCTCCCCTTTCAGTCTCACTGCAGACGACCTACTAAAGCTTTATACATTGAGTGTTAGCCTGATAGCTATCCCTCTGTGTAATTACTGACTGAGCTGTGACTAAGTGGAAGAAATGCTATGTTTACCACACATTCATTAGTCAGCTATATGTTTCACAGTGGGGGAGTGCAATGTGTGTGCACACTCCTGACATTGATGCATGGCTATAGGGTAGAACAACTGGGCAATTTGTTCCCGAACCTTAGCCTACGCTCTAGAATTTCAGCCTAAAGTGTACACTTTGCAACATTTTACAAACCAATAAGATGTGAACTTATTTGTCACATGTGTCATATGCCCCTGGTCTGTTTTAATATGTGAAGCTCTGTAGCGCAATATACGCACTTCAAAGAACAGTTATTAAAACAAAGGCAGCGTGACGGCGATGGTGTTTTTATAGGGGGCGCCATACTGCAACAAGCCGCGAATGTTTTGCTGCAGTGCTTCATACTCATCTGATTAACCCAGTTTATCCAGTGTAAAGGCGCAGCATGGGCGCAATGTGCAACAAGTACAGATGTTTTTAGTTTAACCTTTCCTGTGAGACACTTGCATGTCTGTGTAGCTCCTGGTGATATAAGAACAGTTGTGTGGATGTTGTTTTTATTTATTTATTTCTTTATTTATTTACATATGGCTGTGATCACCTGATGCATTACACTAATTTAAGGACATACCCAGCCCATATCTCCAGAGCTGATAAACTATTAATGAAGTCGATTGCATAAATCATTACCGACCCCGCTGCTTCATTTTCATGTTTTACTGCCAGGCTATCTGTATTACAGAAAGCCATCAATGTTTTAAACGCAGTCTTCTTCATTCTGTCCTGTCAAGCAACCTTTTTCATGTTCACAGCTTCCATAAATGTAAATCTACCTGATCTAGTAGAGATTGTCTTCTTTTTATCAAGATGATCGTTAGATTAAAAAAAAGTCCAAAATCAAATATGAATTGCTTATTTATACGTCGCACACATCAGTTTAACTTGCCAGTTGACAAGTCACACAATCAGAGGTCAGATCAAAGTTATTGGATTTCTGTTATTCCAGTTGTAGTACATTAAGGAAACGTTATGACACTCAGATTACATGTTTTTTTCTCTTAATATAGTGAATGCTAGTGAATTTAATGCTAGTCAGTCATAATTGGGGACTGTTCGGTTTTGTAATGTTGATTGTCATTTATGCTTAGAAATATCTACTTATATATGCTTAGAGTTTTATAATTAGTTTTAGATTGGTAGAGGTGTATAATCGATTGTGTAGTGATAGGATGTGTGATCCTTAATAGTCTGCAAAGGCTTTGTGCGCATTCCAGAGTGTTCTGGCATCCACACCCACACTCTGGGAGCATGGGAGAGGTCGTACCTTCTCTTATTGTTTTATGGTAGGATAAACGTGGCTATATCTGTTTTAGGCTAAGTGCCTTTTGTTTAGATGAACTGCTGGACTTCCAGACCAGCAGGTTTAGGGAAGTCATTTATGGGGTCACACTCTGACCCCACACACACACACACACACACACACACAGGCAAGGTACTCTTTGTTTGTATGTAGACGTCGTATGTTAATGAACCTATGCATATTCATGTAACCTCAATAAAAGAGCAGTGTTACGGGGGAGCGGACGAGAGCAACTGGGGCCAAGCGAAGGAACGGCGTTTGTCCGGTTCTCTCCCGTGCACGAGAAACATGAAGAACTTTGCCTACTTCGTGTCTTGCTTTGCTGTGTAATTATATTGTCTTCAACGCTCCAGCGAATAGGTTCAAGCTACAAACCTATCAGGGACCATCTTATGAATGGATCACACAATTCACGCTGCTATTGACTTCCCACATAACACCCATTTTCAACAGATTTACTTTAAAGTTAGCCACTTATCTCTGAGAGCTGATTTCATATGGGCAAAGCTGACAGACAAGGTAAAAATGATCCCAGAATTATTATGTTCTTAATGTAACAATAATTTTTTTGTCCATTGTCTGCAATATCATCTCAATCATACACAAAACTTACTGCCTCCCTGTAACCTCAAAGCATATGCCTAAAATAATTGTGGTAATAACAACATTTGCTCCTATTATCAGGCACTTATTTAAAAAATAGCTAAAGAGTTAGTCGTGAGTACTAGATGCTAAACATCACACTATATTTTAACTCTTACTACAGATGTCCTGTTGTGTCAAAATAAGCTATTTACAAGATACTATATTTGAAGGGCATAGGCATCTTATCAGTCACTTTAAATGATGCAAATGATGTTTCATAGTCAATATCTTAAAGAGAGCTGATGATAAAGTTAAAGTTTAGTCACTTCACCTTTAGGGAAATTATTATTTTGCAGTTCAGTTTCTATAACCTGCCTACTCTAATGCATGACAGACAACATATAAATATAGTTCACAACTGTAAGGGCCAAACTCTGTTATATAACTGTATAAATATGCCACGAAAATTGGAAGAATTTTCACTCCTACCTTTTCTTTTTAAGAAACATTACAGCTGGTAGAAGTAACCTGAGAGCAAGAGAGTCCTTGGTTCCTGTCTGCAGCAGACAACCGAAGAACTTGCTGCAAAGCTCAGTCCTAACTAGCCAACCTCAAACCAGATACAAAGCATCATCGGGATAGGAAGAGTGAAGTCGGGCACAACCACTCGGTAAGCCCCCCCCTGTGGGGTAAAAAGTGTGCAACCCTGCCGTAACTACATAACTTTGCTTTCCTGCATGGACATATGGGGTCAACATTATTGTGTATTCCTGAGCTACTGGTTTAGGGTTGCTTGGGGAGAGTGAGAAAGCACAGCAGCATGTTAGCAAGCTGTTAGAGCACGGCTGTAAATGATTCATAATGTACAGGGAGGCACGTTCATACTAGTACTGATTTTAAAGCAGCAGCTGAATGATGTCCTCTAACTCAAGGTCTGGGGTCCCTGAGCAGACATTTTGCCTCAGGTTAGTCCTATTAATGAGGAAGAAATGATTCCCCCCTTTCCCTGCAATGTTGTTCACATATGTTTCAGGAGTCTTTTGATAAAATGTGGCATTGGAGGGCCATTAGTCCGGGCATGCTCAAGTCACTGCAAAGCTGATGGTAATCTGCTCTGGGACAATCTGCACTGGCACCATTCCTCCCAGTGGGGATGTGTCAGTCTACTGGTGGTAAAATGAACACCTCTCTCATACTTAATATTCTTCTCTTCTCTTCTCTTCTCTTCTCTTCTCTTCTCTTCTCTTCTCTTCTCTTCTCTTCTCTTCTCTTCTCTTCTCTTCTCTTCTCTTCTCTTCTCTTCTCTTCTCTTCTCTTCTCTTCTCCTGCTCTATCCGACGCATGCATGCTACCTCAGTCATCCTCAAGAAGATGGAGTGGCAGGATAAGGTTGCAGCATCTGTAAAGGCTCTCGTTGGGGCTTAATGAATACTATTAATTCAATCAGGGGAGTTGTTGGGATGGCCATGGCCTTTGTCCAGTCATGATTAAGCGATGCTATCAGTTATCAATCGTAATGAGTTCTTGTAGCTGTGGGAGACAAGAGCTGGCTGGTGAAATAATAACATCTTGCTCTGATGATAGCGAGTAAGGCCAGATACCAACCTAATGATGTCGAGCCGTGTGTGCGGGCTTGGTATGTCTATTAGCATAGCACAAGTCAGATGGAAACATTAGCACTTTGATGCATTATTGAGATCGCAATGATAAGATTCCATGTGACAGTCTTTCTTGTCAAAAACATGAGAGTTCATTTCCTTAAGGCAGCTATAATCAATGCTTTTGCTATGAACAACGGATCCATCGGCTGCATGAAAGGCAGGGCTCATAATGACAAGCACATAGAGATTTATTAACTGAACCTAACTCTTCCCTGGGCTTTATGGAGCTTCTATTAAGCTTTAGCCCACTGTTAGCTGTCTTTTCTAAAATGATGCTGTTTTTGCTTTCTCTTGCTACTTTAATTGCCTCGTTTTTAGCCACAGCAGGCAGCTCTATTCAGCAACAAGCCACTAGCTGTGGAGCATTTGGTTCCTATAGGGTTTGGTATTTCCCTCTGGACCTGGGGACCAAAAGAAAGCTAGAAGAGAATTAATATTGAGCTTACATTTACCAGGTGCCAGCATGATTATAAATAAATGATGTTGCTTTGTAACTGCTACTGCTCATGTGGTTTTTCTTGAGCAGCTTCCCAGTAAGAATAGATTTCAAGTTTTTCAGTTCAAGTTACATAAAAGAAAATTATGTCAAAATTCAAATAAAATATTTTTTTGATAGATATACTATTAGGGAATGTGCTTAGTTGCTACCATGTGTTTGTGCAGTGAATGTAAAGCTGTAGCCACACACTGCCCACCTAAAATCATGGTAAAAAGAAAGTGCAAGGTTTCACTTGTTGTTTCCTCTGTTTCCATAAGATTTAAGAGAGTAAGTAGCAGCCAGGTTCTGATCATCAAATGTCCTTTGTTAACTTATCACCAGCATGTGTGATCACCTCTATAAGGGGAGATGTTTTGTAAGTTTGCTGGTTATGGTGCTATGCTGCTAACACAATGCCAAAGAGAATTAGCAATGATCCTAAAGAAGCAACTGTTGCTGCCCATCAGTCTCAGAATGGTTGTGATGCCTTTTCCAAACAAGTTGAAATCCATCATTCAACTGTGACAAAGATTATTCAGTGGAAAAAGTTAAATACAGCCATCAGTCTGCCTGTTAGTGGATGTTCCACAAAAGTCACCCCAAGATCAGACCATGTGATGCTCAGAGAAACTTCAACAAAATTTAAGACTCTTAAGGCCTCTTAAGGTTAGCATGATAAATGTTAAAGTTCATGACAAAATTAGAAAAACACTGAGCACTGATAAGCCAGGAGATAGCCTCTTCTCTCTAAAAAGAACATGGCAGCTGGATCTGAACAAACTGGATTGAACAATGCTCTTTAGACAAGAAAGACCTGACCTGTATGGCCATCATTTACAGCACCAAACACATGTCAGCAAAAAGACTTCATACCAACTCTTACACATAACCTGGGTGCCTTGCAGTCATTGACTTTAAAAAAAAATACTACATGTGAGTCACCTACAGTGGGGAACAGACTTGCTGGATATTCCATTGTGGTTAACCACAAACACAATAAAAAATCTCCAAAGGGACCAAACATCAAAAACATGGCTGAGAGATCCAGTTTGGTGGCTGAGGTTATGTGAAGTGATTAGTAGGAGACAGTAAGTGTATATACCTGCCTCTGTAACTATTTTCAGACACTGTTCAGTTTCAGTTTTCAGCCCTGGAGGCTGCTTAGTGCAACTGCTAGTTTTAGCAAAATCTATCTGCAGTACATAATAAGTTTTAAAAGCCAGACAGAGCCACGCCAGCTGTAACCTGTGTATCCAGTCTTCCTGCTAAGCTCGCTCGCTTCATATTAATTTTAGAGACATCAAATCACCATTAATCTCTTCCAAGATTAAAATCCACCTTCTTGCACTCAACATGATTTCAGGGCTTACAAACTTGTCCTAACCCTGAAGACTGGCATTTACATACTAAGTTTTGTGTGTGTGTGTGTGTGTGTGTTTGTAAGCACATGTTCGACCACAAAATCCGATACTGAGCAAACATTTTACGTATACGTTAAGGTTGAGCTTTTTTACCCACAGTGAAAACAAAGCTGGTATACTTTTTCATCCTGTGAACCTGTCTGTGTTTTTATGCGTAGCTCATCTGTCATCATGTCGAATTGTAGTCTCGGAGACACTTAGTTAGGTGTTTATATATCTGTCTGTTACGTCCACATGAAAGCAACCCTCAAAGATGCAGTTCACCAGACCAATCTAAACATCAGTAATTAAAACACATTTTTTTCCCAACCATATCAAACCCTGTTGCAGTTGTGCGCTGAACTTCAGTAATCTTGTTAACCACCCTCTGGCATTTGGTTCATATTTAACAGGGAGATACGGGAGTGGGAGTTAATTTTCTCTCCTGGCAAGGAAGCAAATATGTCAAAAACATTTACTGCTGTTTTAAATGGCTGTATAGTATAGCTGCGTGTGTATACAAAAGCGTGGTTGGTCATATACGTAGAAAAAACAAACCAAGTCCATCTCAGTTTTATGTCAGCGTCTAATTTCTAATTCCAGTTTACTTGTCTAAATGAAGACGATGCCCATCCCCTCCCGTGCTCTTTAAGAATGCAGCGTGTGTATGTTTTTTGTCCACCAGATTTAAATAATTCACATAAAGCAGTCTCCATTCAGTTTTTATGAGCCCCCAGTGGCAGTTCAAGACAGTTCGGCCTGTTTATATCACAACCTCCCCCTTGTGCCCTCATCTCAGCCTTTCTTAATTTTGTATTTGGTTGCAGTCTCACCTAGCCTGTAACCTTCATGTTCTTTTATGATTTTTAATAACAACCTCTGCATTTATCAATCAGATCCTGTAGCCTTTTACAAAAGAGCTGCTGTCTTTGTAAACACTAGGCATTGCTATGACTCATGGCACAAGGTATTTAAGAGCACAAATGACTTTGAAGATACATCCCGAGGGTGCTTTCCTTGACGACTTATAGAAGAATCAAAAACAAACAGTCCGTCTCGCAGAGGCACCAACAACTACAGGAAGAGCCAATTGTAGGGAGCGGCTGAGCAGAGCTAGCTGCACCAGGCCCGGGAGTGATGCACTACTCTCATCTCTCGCTTAACGTTATTAAAAGTTTGCGCCCGGAGGCCATGAAGGTTTAGCAGAGGATTATTATTTCAAGCTCTCTGAAAAATAAATCAATCCTTTATCAAAGTCCGCAGTCCCCATGAACTGCGTAATCAAATTGAACACTGTTCTAGGCTAGTATCCTGTTACTGTTCTATTAAACTGAGCTATTGCTGTGGGACATTGCTCAAAAATAGCCATCCTCATAAGACATGGGTGTTATGTGCAGACAATTGAAAAATCCCATAAATTTGTCACTGTAAAGCATTTTTCCTAAAGGATCCTTTCTTTTGAAGTTTTTCCTCTCTTCATTACCTTCTGAGTGTGAAAGATTCTTTGTGTTAAGGAAAAGTCCACAGTGTGTAAGGTTAGCAGTAGTGGCTGTGCATACATTTTTAATGTGAAATACATTTTACCCAGTGCACCAGCAAAGTTTCACTCTTAACTTTGCATTAAGTAACCATAAATGGCTCCCTGACATTTCGAGCAAATCTATTGATCGGACCTATTTCTTTTGTTTATGCATTCCAGTAATGCAATTTGTGGGCAACAGTATCTTTCCCACTGCTCTCTCTCCCTCCCTCTCTCTCTCCCTCTCAGGCTGGCGTGCCTGTCCGCTCCCTGTGATTGGACGTGGTTTTCCTGCGGGCTCGGCACTTCTATTGAACCGGTCCCTGTTGTATAGCGTCCTTCAAGCGGCGGAGCAGATGAAGTGCATTTGCTGTTATGGTCAATGAAGGAAATGACAGTGAATTCAAAAATATGCTGATGACTCCACTTGAAACAGCAGTTGCACTGAATGTAGACGAGGCAGTGTTTCCACCGCCTCCCTTCAGAAGTTCCCTATGATGTTGGCTGGAATTTCAGTTTGGAGATGATGGGAAATGATACTGTCCAAGCCAATGAATACAATGTGTAACTGAGCCCATGCTATAGATTCGTTTTTTTAAACAATTCTGGATTTTTCTGTTTTTCTTTTCATATTGTCAGTCCTTAGTGCAAAATGAGAGAGTACATAAACACAGGGATGTAAATATTTTACAGACAATCCTCTTAATGTTCGCATGTCAGTGATGTGAAGTGTACAGACTGAAGCATCTCTATGGTTCAATTACGGACAAATCCTAACTACAAACACTGCTACCCCGACCTCATGGATTTTATGAAATATTGAAAGTGCGAGACTTGGGGGAGAATAAAACATCACCTCATTAATTCTTCAACATTAACCAAAATCAGCAGAGGCTAAAATATCAGGCGTTCTTGACTGCAGTGCCAGTATAGTAAAACGGCATATGTAGAAATTCTCTTAAATTGACATTTTTCTTCAGATGCGTCAGATGGAAAATCATTAGTGACTCCTGTGTGCATAGACATTTCTATGCCCAACACGCAGTACTCATGGCATTTGTACTATACTCCTCATCTACTGAAACTTAGCATGCGTGATTAAAAGGCAGTGTAGAAAAGCAATTTACAGTCGAGCTTTGATATAACTTTTGATGATGGCTCAAAGTTGTTTTTAGGTACATCCTCTCTACCTACCTGGACGACTAGTACGAGACACTTTGTCTTTTGTGCTTTAATTAGGTTTTAGTGGCGCAACTGTGACAGGAACATCGCTTCCTTTTCAAAGACGTGGACTGTGTCGCTCATCTGTACTGTACGCACAAGCTTTATTCCAACGGTAATGAGCTGGGCACAGTCGCTCTGTGCGTCTCATGCAAGTTTTGTGGTTTTTTTTCCCCCTCTTATTCAGAGGCTACGTTTTATTTATTTGCTCAAGGGCTTGTCAAATTTAAAAAGCAGTGCTATTATCTTGTAACTGCTGTCAGTTGTGAATAGAAACATCAAACAAATAGGGTATTACCATGTCTTTTCCTCTGCCTCTTACACTTGCTTTCAGACACACAAACACACTGTTTTTCTCTTCTGATGCTTCGCTGAGTGAAGGAAATTACTTCTCTGACTCTGCTCATCCTTGTTATTCAAGTAACATCTTGGCCTGCACCTCATTTGACTTTGTTGCAGGAGTAGTTGAAGCCTGGTATTTTAAAACATTGATGGGACTTCATGCACTTTCACACACTGACAGAGCTTTTTGCTTTGGAAATAAGCCTGCTGGTATTTTAAGAGACTGGTTCTGGCTGTAATAAGGAAAATTATTAGAAAAGAGTGTAATATGTGTATAAAATTCTAAATAACTAATGAAACAAATATTTTTTAAAAAAAACATTTAAAGGGGAAAAAAAGAAAAATTAAAAGAGGAATGCCATGAGTTGCTATCTTGCTAGCAACACGTGTTCCTAACTGCACAGAAACCAACTTACAAATACAATGATGTACTCCTTTGAATCTAGTTATTATTGTGACGCGTTCAATTGTTGCCATTCTGTTACATTACATAAATCCCACAGTATAACATAACAGTCAGACACACACTTTATTTGTCATTGGTCAACTCCAAGACTGTTCAGATTCAGTGGCCACGAGTGACGGGCTGTTCATGCATCTCCATGTTGCAAAACGAACTGTTAGTACAATTAGCATCATACAAACATCCAGTCTATACCTAGGAAAATGTTAAGGGCTGTTCAAAATCAAGCCTTCGTTCCTCCTCAGTGAAACAAATGGAAAATTAAAGGACAACCCAAATGCTTGAGCCTTAAATTGAGATAACTGCCATAATGTGGGGGGTCTTTCACGTAATGGTTTGAATCCACTTGTCGGTAGGGATTAGTACCGGTTCTGACATAAACGGTAGTAACCAGACCGAAAAGCAGCGCACATTTTGGTGCTTTATTTTGGTGCTTTTTTTTTTCTTGAGATGTCATACACTTTTGATTCTAGCCAATCATTTTACCTTTCCAAGGATAGTATGCGGGCGCAGGTACGTAGGTTCTTTTAGAGCAGAGCGACAGATTAAAAAAGCCCAAGGTGAAGCGGTCTAACGTCTGGCTGTACTTCACAGCAAAAGATGCAAACTCAGCAGCCTGCAACAAGTGCTTTAAGGTGATACTGTGCAAAGGAGGTAACACCTCGAATCTGATGAAACACCTGGCGACGCATAGCGTTTTTTAAAAAGCATTTTATAAGAGAAATGCACAGTATTTGATAGCTTGCTGCAAGACCGAGCACCAAGCACATAAACTGCAGGTGTGGTGCCTGTTATCGGACCCGGAGTTTGCAACATCCCCCAAGAACCCGAAGAGGAGAGTCCTGGCCCCTAGCCCTGCCAGTGTAGCAGAAATGATGACGAATGATGATGGCAGCAGCAGCCGTTCTTCTCTGCGTGAGTAGCTTAATGTTGTTCGTGTGTAATTATTAAATTAATGCACGTAAGGTGAACTAGCAAACACCGCCATAGTTACATGCGGCTGTCTTCTTGTTTGATAGAGTGATACCATATATGCCCTATAGCTACAGAAAAGGCTAACATTGTTATCATTTTACAAAAAAAACAGCTAAACATGAGAGGTTTTAGGACAAAGTTTGTGTTCTCCATTCTTTAAGCACTGGTTCAGGTTCCGTTTAAGCACCGGCAGCGTTTCAAAAGTACCAGTTTGGCACCGGTATCGGATAAAACCTAAACGATACCCCTCCCTACTTGTCGGTGATCGTCAGTGATGGCATCTATCTTGTAATAAAAAATTTCTGTACTGATGGAAGTGACCTCCCTCTTTCACAGAGCGTGAGGTACACTGATTGGTTTAGTCAAAGAGAGTATACAGTTACGATAATATAAACTGTTAGTCCTGTTTTGAACCCTAGAGGTGAGAATTTCCACATTTGCCATCTTGGTTGCAGTAAAAACTTATGTGATGAAGAAGAGCGGGTTTATATGCTCATTGGCTAATGTCTTGTAATTTTAGATCTTAAAACCAGTGGACACAAATGGATGAATGGATATGACCAAGATTAAGAAAGCAGACTTAATTTTTCACTCAATGTCACCCAAAATAGTACATAAAATCAGCAGGAAAGTCTTTACAGAGGTCCAGACAGAAAGATGTTTTTATCACTTCTATTTAACTGGATAAAATGCAGGTTCATTTCAATTTAATTTTATTTATGTATTGCCAAATCACAACAACAGTCACCTCAAGACACATTATATTATAAGGTAAAGATCCTGCAGTAATACAGAAAAAACATCAACCATACACTATATCAGTCATCCAATGTTAAAGGTATAAGATATGTTTAAGATCATACTTAGACATTGCTCTTTACCATCATGCCAAATAAGTGAATAAAAGCACCTGGTTGATAGAGCTGTACACCAGGACTCTAAGACCTAGCAGATCAACTTAAGCACTGCATGGATTGACTACAAGAAAGACTACGAATTAATGCTCACACTTATTGGAGTGCTTGGCACTATACAAGATTAATAGTATGCTAATCACATTTATTAGGAACTCAGTGTAAATGTGGAAGATAATCCTGGAGGCTAACTCCAAGGCAATCACAGAAGTTACCATTTAGTGCAGAATATACCGAGATAATGGTCCCCACTGTCCCCACTGCTACACTGCATAGGCCTCATCATCCTAAGACAACTCATCACTAAGAGTGGATATGGATATAGATTCTGGATTGGAGTGACCATCAACCACCTCCTGAAGATGCATGACATCAAGCTGTACACCAAGAGTGAGTGAGACATCTCACCAGAATCTACAGCGAGGACATCAAGATGGCATTTGGATTGGATAAGTGTGGCTGAATAACTATTCACATGATCCGGACTGAAGACAGAATTGCCAGAAGGTAGAAGTTCAGATATGCAGGAGTCAGTGTCAGAGCTAAAATCTAGGATGAAACATGGACCATCCGTGAACATATCGGGATGATGCCCCCCAAGATGAGCTGCTCCAAGGAGGAGTCTGGCAGCTGAAGATGGATAGTGATGAGGAAGGGGAACTATCGTGGACGACTAAGCCCCCACATTGAGATGTACCATCAACAGCTAGAGAAAGTGGCTTACATTAAGAAATCTTACTAGACCGGTGGCTAGAAAAGGCTGACTTGGAAGACAGTAAAGAGGCTCTGATCACAGAAGCAGAAGAATAGGCCCCAACCACCAGATCCACAGAGACAAGTGTCTACCACAGCCAACAGGACCCAAGTTGCAGACTGTGCCCCAGAGACTATCCAGCACATAGCAGCAGGATGTAAGATGCAAGCTGGGGCAGCATACACTGAGAGGCACAACCAAGTGGCTGAAATAGTTTACAGAAACATCTGTGCCCCATATGGACTAGAAGTCCCCAAGTCCCAATGGGAGACACCACCAAAGTTTGTTGAAATCAACAGGGCTAAGGTCTCGAGGGACTTCAATTTCCCGACAGACAAACAGCCGCTAGCTAACCAACCAGATATAGTTGTGGTTGAAAAGGAGCAGAAGACCACAGTTGCAATAGATGTAGGAGTCACAGCAGACAGCAACATCAGGAAGAATGAGCATGAGAAAATAGGGAAGTGCCAGAGGCTGAAGAAACAACTGGTACTGATGTGGAAGGTACAGTCCAAAGTGGTCCCGGTGGTAACAGGAGTATTAGAAGCTCTAATGCTGAAACAGGAAGAGTGGCTCCAGCAGATTCTAGGCACAACATCCAAGCTCTATTTCCAGAAGAGTGCAGTCCTAGAAACAGGTGAGAATTGCAACCCTATGAAAAATAGCTGCTGCATTGCTTCTTCTAATTATGTTTATGTTTATGTCTTAATAGACATAAACATAAAGATACTATGCAAAACCCTCAAACTCCCAAGCCTCTGGTAGAGGACTTAAGCTTCAGTGAAAAGGGAGGTTTTAAATATATGTATATATATCTACATATTCTTTTTCACACATATCCTGCTTTTCCTTCTTTCTCACTATGTCCGAACATGCTTTCCCTTTCTCCTTCTCCTTTGTCTTCAGCCAATAGTAGGGTAGTTTCCACCAGCCCCCTGCTGGTCAACAGCACTGGTGGCGGTCTTTAACTTCAGCCTCTAGTGATCTCATATGAATATCTCATTTTTGATGATCTGCATGTTTGACTTGGCACACACACACACACACACACACACACACACACACACACACACACACACACACACACATAAAACTTTAATTTGTCACCTGCCTGTTTAAATATTGTGAAATACTCTCTCTGTAAAAGGGCTTCAACTTTTAACAAGAAAATCCAATAAGCAAAATCTGCCAAAATGTCAAACTATTCCTTTAAGGCTAAGATAATCTTAACGTGATTGTAATTCCATGTGCTACAATCATTTAAGCTTCAAGAAGCCTTTGGGAAGCATGGCCCAGATCAGTGTCTGATATCACTGCATATGACTCATGTACGAGTGAAGAAATTTCGTGGTGACCTTTCGATGGGATCATCTGTTTATTTATGAATACGTGAGACTGTTATAATTCCTCACAGTTTAGTAAAAATCCATAATGTAGTGATTTAGGAAATGTTGCAGTTGAGCAACAATATGCAGCTGAAATTTCAGCATGAGCCACTCTGTGGTTTCTAGGGGGCAGGACCACAGCTGACTCATATTCCCTTTTGTTAGTGTGGGAACTAATCATAGCATCACAGAAAAAGCTATTATGATGTTTGGATTACACATTAGACTGCAGAAGCCAGTGCTGAAGACCAGTGACCAGCACAACTCAGAAGACTAGACACAAAGGCAATTTGTTGTTTGCGAGAAATAAGACAGCTTGTGGCAGCTGATGAATAATGATCATTTCATTTCATAAATGTACACTGAAGAGTGCACTACATCTGGGCCAACATATTTGAAAAAGTATGATTTTGCATTCAACTGTATGCCAAATCTATTTCTGTATAAAAGCCTGCAGCCTGTAGCTATAATGAACAAGTGCAATGTCCAGATGTGATGTCACACTGAGCTCCTTGTCAGTTCTAATGGAGCTTTAAATAAAGCTCTGAAGGCTCTCGGCCCCTCCTTCTTCTTTTTTTCTGATCTTTGTGATCACAACACAGCAAATCCCTTCAGTGCTTTTTCTCTGTCCTCCACATGTTCAGTGAAAGTACAAACCTACATACATGAACAATCAAAGCTGGCATAAATCAGTTCAACACACTCAATAGCTCACGCACACTGCACTGGACTTGCTGTTCCCTCCAGTTCATCAAAGCACAGATTCAGCTCGATGCTAAGAAACATGCTGCAGGGATATGGGCCCATGCTGTCTTGCAGCTGTCCTGTAGCACCTGCAGGTTTTCATCTGTGTTGTGAAGATCCTGTTCGATCTCATCTCTGTTTACTTGTTTAGAATCATACAAGTGAATTTAAACAGGGATTCACCCGTTGATACATGTTCTAAGTCTTTGTTATACAGGCTATATGGCTGCATAGCAGCCAGACAGCCAACATATGGAAACAGCTATTATAGATCTACACCATGGTTCCAAGTCATAGTAATAGCAGCACCTCAAAAATGTCCCAAGTAGCATGCTCCAACTTGTTTATTTGCAAAAATCAACATGTAAAAATGACTTGTTTGCTTTGTAATTGAAGAATATGCCAGTGTTTCTCATATCAGCAGCTGTAGGCGCACATGTGCATGATTTACACTTATATGTTAATAAATATGACTGCAGATGAAGTACAGATGTCCCTCAGAATCAAAGTGCAAAGGCTTTGTTAGACACCCAGAGAGTCCTAATATTAGGGTGAAGTTCCTTGTTGTAGAAGAACTGCCAAGCTCTCCTTGGAGCTTTAGTGATCAATAACGTAACGCAGCCGCAAGATATTTTGTGCTCTGGACAAGGAGTCTGAATCCTCCCCAAATCCCTTTTTTAAATCTTTGGATGGAAATGAGAAATGTAGAAAATTATGACCTGAGGTATCAGCATGGCAGGTTAAAGAAAAAGAAAAGCACCTGAGACTTTATGTGGGGGAGGGGGGGGGTAGAGTTTTCGATTATGACCACAGAGTCGGGGGAGTTCTGTGATATGCAACTGTCTGTCAAATTGAGACAACTGAAGCAAGTGTTCCATTTTTTTCTTCTTAGCCACAGATCACATGAGAATCCAGCCAACATAAGTTAAAATGTTTTCTTTAGCTGCTTGTATGCAGCAGCAGTTGAGAGAAGGCTTTTACTGGAGTAGGTGTCTTTTTATATTAGAAGCCTCTTCCTGAGGGCTTGAGCGTCTCTTTTCCATCCTCGTCTGACCTTTCACTTTGAAGTGTTTTGCTGTCAGGATGGTAGTCGACTGTATGTGTCTTGTATATTGCGCCATTCATTCTCTATTAACTGTGGACCCTGATGCACAACACTCCCATGGGAACAGCTGTCTCTGCACATCCATGTACTGGCGCGTCTATCGCCAGCGATTACACTGTGTTCAAAGTCGTATCACGAGTCTTGCCCATTCAGGTTTCATCAAACAGGAACAGGATCTCCTCTTGCTGTCTGCATGGTTTCTGTGAGTCACACCTGCATTATTCACCGTCTGGAGGAAGGGAGTTTTGCATAAATGGGAGACCCATCTACCAAAAACAAAGCAAATGTAAGTCCTTTATGTAACGGTTGATGCTAAAGAATGACTTGTGAGCCACGGTTAGTGTAAATTATTCAAGCGCAGAATACAAATGATGTTTCTGTGCTAATATTCATTTCATATCTCTTTCCCGAGATGCCCCAGAGGCTCCATACATGATCTCCATGTTACCTCTCTACGTCTTTATTGTCACTGCATTCATTAAAATGCACTTCAAAAAGCTTAATGAAAGCAAATGAGAATGTGGTAATGCTAAAACATCGCATAACAGCGAAGAACAGAGCTTAGAGTGTAGCTGCACTTGGGATAAAAGTGCTTATGCCAAAAATCAGTGGATAAAAGTGATCTGCGCGCAGCAAGGACTTTGAGTTACTTTTTTGTGTGTGTTTAAATATCAGGGCACATGTTTTGGAAGCTGATCAATGTCAACTGAACTTCAAGTGCAGGTCTCTTCAGGTGCAATTGAAGACAGCTGAAGAGCTAAAGTGGAGGAAAGGGAGAAGTAGAACAACTGAGTTGGAATCTGATTTATTCATTGTGTCCTTGAAGGGAGAGAGAGATAGGGCGAAAGACTGCAGTAAGCTGCAAAGTGAGAGAGCTATTGAACCAGAAAGTTCTTTTATTCTACAGTAATCAAAGTATCCTCCCCATGACATGTCCTCCCTCTGCCTTTTCAGTTTTCCCTCTGTCGTTCTCTTATTCTCTCTCACACACACACACAGACACACATACACATATAGTGACAGAGCCTATGTTATATCAGATTAAGTCTCACAGCCACAGGCCCAAAGAGGCAGTGATCACGAGAAGCCAGCCTCTAGTCGCACAGTTCAGCACATTCGAGAAAGTGTGCTACCTCACAGTGGGGGATGATGAGTTGTCCTCTGTGGAAGGAAATGTCCTCTCCTGGTCCTTTGATTAGATTAACACTTCCTTTCCCCGTGTCACTTTCTGAACGAAAGGACTCGTCCTAATTGTTTGTTGCCCCTTTGTTTTGTTTTTTTCTCCTGGTCTCGCAGCACAAGTGTTGCCACTATGTCGCCTCCTCCCCACCCACCTTTGATAGGTGAATAAACTAATTCCAGCGAACAGTCTCATGAGCATCGTTTACTGCAGTGCAGTGCCATCTTTGCACACCACTCCCCCACGTTGTCTTATTCCTATTTGGTAGCAGTTCAGGCATAACAAAGAATAAAAGACAAAAACGGGAAGGGAAAAAAAAAATGACAAAAGGCGAGGCAGTGAAGCAAAGGAAGAACGAAAAAAAAAAAAAAGCAATATCCTTTCATGCTTTGTCAGAAATGGGTTGTTTGGATCGTGGAGTGGCATTTCATGCAGCCCAAGTCTGTTCCACAGGACTGGTGCAGTGAATAAATCCTGAATCATAGAGTCTGCATCCAGAAATGAATCAAAAAAAAAAAAAGAAAAAGCTGGTGTTTTGCCATGTTGGATTTGTTATTTGAGCTGTGGCAGGCTGCATCTCTGGAAGGAGGAATTTCATTTTTACCACACAATGCAGACCCAGAGACTAGTAAAATAACACAGACTGGGCAATCTACTGCGCTTTGTGCCTGGTTTACTCTGCAGTGTATGTGAGAATTTACACTGTGGGAATAAGAAGCTGAGAGTTAACGTGATTAACGCCCCCCCACAACCCCCACTCTCCTTTCCTTTGGCTGGATTTGTTTTAGTAAATCCACATGAACGCGTCCTCCCTGAAAAATAGTTTTAAAAAGTTGAAAACGCGCGATGAAATTATGACTGAATAATGATAATGACTGATGCGACACGTGTGCGTGCGCAGTATGGTGTGCGGGCAGTTTGCGGCCGTAATAATGCATTATTGATTGTGTCGCAAAGCATCTGATAGAGAGAGAAGGCGAAAAAAAGATCACATGCCAGATGAAGCTGTCAATGGAGCCCTCAATCAGTAGATGCAATGCAGACACAGAGAGAGAACCAGATGGTGCTAACTATTGATCCGAAACATGCACACATACTTCCACAGATCAATGTTGAACTGGTATAGGGAAAAACTCTGCTCTCTGTGTTGCTGTCTGCAAGGAGAGGGAGCGGGCTGCCCGGGATGCTCATACTCCAGCAGTCTCATGCTCGAGTTAAAGTATGCAGTGTGTTTAACCTCTGCTGAGATGTTTTCCTATAATCCCTTCAGGCCACTGAATCAGCCCCAGTGTTTTGTTCAACGCAGACGGGTTTAAACAATGTTGTGAAAGCACACGCACAAGGACACAGGAACCCTTTCTGTACATTTTTATTTACAAAATGTATTAAAATTCTCTATACAGCGCCTCACTAATGAGGTTCAGCAAATTATGCATGCATCTTTTGCTCTTTTGTACCCACTACTACGCCTGGCGATATTATGTTTTCTTTTTGCAGAAGGTGAGACGTACAAAAAAAAGAAAAGGGAAAAATATAGAAAACAAAAAAGGTGAAAGTGGTTTTACTAAAAGAATTACTAGGGCTGGCTGTCTAGCATTAAACCTAAGGTGGCTTTGCGAGTAGCAGAGCTCGTCAAGCATCATTGATTTCACATGCAATTTCTTATAAAATAAAACAAAAAAACAACAAATAAGGAGGAAAAAAGGGGAAATCAATATTCAATTGTGTCATATAAATAGTTCTCGTTTATCTAAATGTACACATCTTTCTCTGTTTGCTCTTTCTTTTTTTCACATTGTCAGTTTTTTAAATATTTATATATATTTATATATATAAAACTATCTGCCCATAGTTTCAGGTGATTTGATAAGTGTCTCCCTAAATCCTATGGAATCACAGTCTTTTTGAAAGAAAAGAAATTCTTACAGCAATATGTAAATGTGCTAAGCTCCAGGACTCTCCCTGGTTTAACCTTGTAGAAATCTATTTTCCATTTTATTCATTATTTTTTTTTTTTTTGTAATTTTCATTTACTAAGTGAAGTCACTAAACACTGTAATGCTCATTAAAGGAAATCAAATCAAAAAGCGAACCACAGCTCATTGTAAAATGTGCAGTTGTTAAAGAAAATGGTAAGGTAATCCAAAATACTACAGTTTAAAAGCCATTACTGTTATCCTTTAATTGGACTGCAGTTAATCTACAATTGAATTACCCTTTTTTGTTTGGTATTACTTTGATGTACAGAAGACTCGAATGACTCAGGAAAAAACACTGTTCGGAGCGACAAACCTTAGTGAGTCAGTGCCCCTTTGATATTTTACAAACTGTAAATCACAAACAGATTTCTCTTTCCCCAGGCATGAATACTTTGCTTTACACACTCGTCATACAAAACACACTCTTGGCAGTATCGGAAGTGTGAATTATGACCTGGTCCCGTAGCGCGTGAAAGCCGAACCAGGTCATCTTCTCATCTCCGTGGGTCCCGTCAAACTTTCAGAAGACAGTGGCAGCAGCACCAGAGTTAAGAGTACAATTGACACACGTCATTGTTTTGGACTGAAATGGCATTTCACTCTAATAAGATAAATCTATCTTTTAAAACTAGTACATGGTCACTAGAAGTGACTTAGAGCAGTATAAAAGCTATGTCATTGTAACCAGTGTGTAACAGTGCACTGTGTGGATCTAATAAAATAATCTGAACACACAGAACCAGTGAAAATCTGGCAGCAGAAGAATGAAGAGTAATCTGATCGCATTAAATACAAGAAACCAATTATACACTTGTCATGTGAGATTTGTCGTCTTTCTGGCACTTCAAAATGTGCTTAGGGTTGCAAATGATGGCTTTTGTTCTCTCATTCATGTCACGTCATATATATCTATATATATAGATATATATATATAGATATAGATATATTACTGCACCAGTCCTCTGTTTTGTATGCGTTTCAAGCAAAAAGCAATATTATCAATGAGTTGCATTGATTGGACTTGGAGTTCCATAAGGCACTGATAGGAGGGAACCACGCAGGCTCGTCCCATGACCAGTCCAGTCGTGTCGTCATTGCAGATTATCGTGCCGTGTCCGCCCAGGAGGATCTGGCAATCCTCGTGATCCTGTGCCTTTCTTAGATATAGTCACAGTTGTAAGGGAAAATGGAAATGTTTCCTAAACCTGTGACAGCACAAAAAAACAAAAGCAAACAATGGAAAAAGTTAACTTTTGTTCTGGACAACTCATGTTGAACACATGACTTTTTATTACAAAATAAAATGTGGGGATTTCCTTATTGGCTGAAATACAGTATCTTTTATTATATAAAGCTTTGTTTGAAAGGCTCTACAATTCACTCGTCAACATCAAATATCTTTAACCAAATTAACACAAATACATCTTTCTGCCTCCATCCTAACCTATTTCATCATGACTGTGCTGACACGGTTTGCGGGAAGGAAAGGCAAACAACTCCCTCGACTGTGATCAGACGTTGACTGTCTGACGCACATGACATCACCTCTTTCCAACCAAGTCCTGCCCACTTCAAACCAGTCAGAAGAACACAGAAACACACTACAGAAGCCTCTTGTGTAAACAGTCGAAACGAAAGAAAAGAAATGAGCGCCGGTGGATTCCTTCGCTCAGAATAAAGAACTGATTGAAAAAATGTGTTCTCAATGAAAATCTGTTGACAAGTCACACTTTGTGTCTAATGAGAGCACACGTGCAAACAATCTGATCAAATCCAAGATGAATTTTTAATTATGTCATTATCAGTGCATGCTTATCGTTGTTCAGTGCATTTCTGTAGAACTGCTGCAGAGGTAGTCTGCAACTTCTCACTGGCCTCTACTGACAGTTTCTGTGGAGGGTTTTTTTTTTTCCAGTGGAATTATGCGTAGAAAACAAACCCATGAAAACAGGTCAGTGCACTCTGTGGATCATTCAGGGTGATGTGGTCTATATTCCTGGTAAGGATAAGGTAGATGTTCTTAAAGCTTCAAAAGACTATTTATGTTAGCAATGGCTCTGTGCAGTGTGGTGGAGGTTGCTTGTAGTGATAAACACTCGGAGAATTATCACACATCCCATATTCCTTTATCACTATGTAGTTTGACACCTTTTGGCCCGTTTCATTTGGTTTTACTTTAGAATGAGTATAGAGATGCCTGCTGTTGCGTCAGAAACTAGTTTGGAAATGCCTTTTTTGCACATTTTGGCCACTTTGCACATTGCTGCTTTTTTTTAGTTTGTTTTTTGAAGCCAAGCAAGAGGCATCTGCCTGAAAACTGTGGGTGCTGCATACATATCCTGCTTTATTGTCTGTTTTTCTCTAAATGGGGCCATGAAGTCATAAATGAAGATAATACTGTATTAAATAAGCTGAAATTTGCAAGACCCGTAATAAGGAACAATTTCATTGAGGTCTGAAATTTAGACAAGCGTAAGTGTGTTACCAGAACCTGAACCTACATATATTTTAATTCTTTTTTAGCCAAGAGGTTTCACAAAACACAGCATGTTTTGGAAATTCAATGCACTCTTACATGTAATATTTCTAGATGAAGTATGCAGCTTTTTTTTTTGGTAAATAAAGTTTCCCGTAAAGCTTGCACTATATCTTACCTTCCTGTACAGGACAAATGATTAGGTAGTGAAAACAGAGGAGAATTTAGTGCTTACATGGAGCCCGAAACTGAAAAGCTAAGCAACAAGTTTAACAGAAACAAAGTAATGCTACAGTCGTATACAGTCAGCTACTGTCTTCAATGCTACTGTCTGACATAATACACCAATTAACTGTATTAAATCAGCAAAAATCACAAATCTGTTGCCATCTACATGCAAATTAATGTTGAACAGGAATTTACATCAGAATAAAATGATTTGGCAACCATGTTGCAAAGAAACGTTCCACAGACCACTTGCGCTCATTGGTGCAGAGTGACTGCAACTGATTGCAACATGTTGCCAATCTGTCAGCCTTTTTTTTAAAATTACATATCTTTTATGATATGTCGACCCCAGCAGGCGACCTGTGCTGCAATCTGATTTTTACTCTTGAGTGACTGAGCCACAAAAGTAAGTGAGAATTAAAGATTTAAAATAAAATAAAATAAAAAATTAGGAGAACTAAAGGAATTCTAAACAAAAACTTGAATTTCCTTCAGTTTCTCTGAGCATTGCACGGTCTGACCTCGGGGTGAGTTTGCTGGGAGGCACAGTCCTGGGAGGATTGGCAGCTGTCTTGAATGTTTTCCACTTGTGAATAATCTTTTTCACTGTAGAATGATGGACTTTAAATTGTTTGGAAATAGACTTCCCAGACTGATGGGCAGGAACAATTGCTTCTCTAAGATTATTGCTGATGTCTTCTCTCTTTGGCATTGTGTTAACACACACCCGAATTCTGCCAGAACTGCTGCCTTTATAGACACACTCACACTTGCTGTTGATCAGTTAATCCAGTACATTTGATTAGCAGTATTTGGTTGCTAATCTTAATTGCTGAGCACGCAGTATAGGCGTACTTAGCTTTTCACACAATGCTTTTGCATTTTAGCTAACTTTTTGTTAAATGATGACATGGTTTGATAGTTGTTCTTCTTTATCTAATGTTGTTTTTACCTCATTTTGAGACCTGCTGAGCACAGTGGCCCTAAGACGTCAAATGCGCTGTAACTTAAGAAAACACAAGCAAATAGAAAAATGCTGCAAAAGCATACAAAACCCAACGGAAATTTTAAAAAAGGAGCAAGAGTTTCCAAAATAACATCACAGAACAGAACTAAAGTGTTTTTGTAGAAACAATAATGTGATGGAACAGCTGCGGAAGTTACAAGTGGCTAATGGTAAACATGTATATGAATCATGCGATTAAAACACACATTATCCTGCATCTTTTTCCCTCTCACAACACATATGATTCACCCACTTCTTTTAAACATGTCTCAGTGCAGTGTTTATGTCACATTATTGTCTCCCCCAAAACACTGTTTTTTGGTGGCTGTAGTTCAGGAGGTAGAGCAGGTCATCTACTAATTGGAAGGTTGGTGATTCGACCCAGTCCGCATGCCAAAGTACTCTTTTGCAAGATGAAGTTGCTTTCCGATGCATCCATCAAAGTGTGAATGTGTCTGAATGTTAAATAGAAAGCACTTAGCAGTAGAAGAAAGTGCTTGTGTGAATGAGGCAGGTTTTATAAAGTGGTTTGTATGCTCAAGGAGAGTAAAAAAGTGTCGTATAAGAACCAGTTTATTACTTTTGTTGTGATTTTTCTTCTTTCATCGTCTTTTATTTACCTTTCTTTGTGTTTTGTGTCCTTTTGTAGCGTTTTTCTGTTTGCGCATGTTTTCTTAGGTGGCAGCATGTTTAACCTCTCAGGGTCATTTTTTAAATAGTGTCACAGAACAAAACAAAGAACAGCATACTGTAGGTTGATACGATCGGGCGTGTTGCTTGATATGCTACACACAAAGCTATATGGTACACAGTATAAACAACAGTGTGCTTTTTCACAAACAGCAGCTACATACCAAACAGACAGTGGAAGACTCAATTCTGACTGATATGGCAGGAAGCTAAATGATTCATCAGAGTGCACGATGGGAACAGTAAGGCGAGGCGACGTACCTCTAGATCTTAACGCTCTCGGTTCCGTATACGTTGTAGCCTTCTCTGTATGTGGCAAAGTTCTGGGTGTTGGTCGGGGGAGCCGGCTTAAAATTCTGGGCATTCTTGGCCATTTTCAGCCGTTTGGTTTCTTGTCGTGATTTATAACAGAACTCTATCAGTGCCACCATCATGGCCAGCCCCAGCCCTCCGACCAGAATATAGAAGACACCAGCCACATTGCTTAGGCTGAGAGCACTTGTCTTGTCCTGGGGGGAAGTGAATAACATCGTTAAGAGTTTTGCAGTGGAGCTAAGGCAAAAGAACAAAATGCAGCCTGCATCCTTCCAACTGAGCCTCGACTCAACAGTAAAACTGACTTAAGTGGTAAATGATCATACTCTAGATTATCATGCTCTATATTACTGATGCTACCAAAGGGAGTTTATGGTTACTAACAGCTACAAGCAACAGAAATGAAACGTGTAACGAGCTGCTAAGCAATTTCAACTGAAATTATATTGCTATGTTACAAATTTATGAGGAACTTGAGATTCAGATATAGTCAAACCATTCTCCACTTAGGAGAAAGAAGCCAACTCTTGCTGGTGAATGTAGAGCTAACCTGGCGCTATGCTTCATACATGTAAAATGGCTTCTGCTCTTGACCATATAAGGAAGCTGGTCAGTATCGCATAGGTCGACAGCTGTGAACATCCCTGCCCTTTCAATTCTCTAATGGCAACACTGTCATACAATACAG